>NW_008614629.1:0-35801 GCF_000691845.1 Merops nubicus | reverse complement strand
CTATGATTCTATGATTCTATGAATGTTGTATAGAAAAAAATAAAAAATACCCCATTGATATAAAGGAGCCTGTTTCTGCTGTGCCTTAGTATTCTACAATCATAACAAAAACTTCCCACAGAGACAAGCACCTAAATGTCCTAATACAGGATTAAGTACCTGAAATGCTGGGGCTTGAACCCCAAGCCCCGAATTAAGGTTGACATATGGGTGATTCCCACAGCCCTTCATAAAGAGGTGGTGAGTTTGCCTTATAGCTTCCCCCCAGGGTGCGGCCAGACCCGCATTGACAAAGGTCAGGTGTCCCGCTTCGGGATAAAAGCCAGGACCACTTGCAGGGAGTCAGGAGTGTCTGCCTGTGGATTGCACTTCGCAGAGCTTCCTTATTCAGGGAAGACCTCCTGACTCTCCCTGGAGCTGGGCCCCAGTCTGTTTAGACCTTTGTGAACACGGGCTAAATGGGTGAGAGTTGCCATGTGGGCACCTTTATCCTATCTGTTTAACTTTGTGATCTGTCTGTTTCCCTTGCCAAATACGGGAAGCATTGGCTCTTTGTTTATACCGCCTGTTGTGGGCCGAGTTATGTCTTTCCTGGGATCATTGGGGGTGGTGTCGATTATGTATGAACTGGTTGACTTGTTTGTACCCCCGGTGGTCATTCAGGTCATGACTTGCTTGTTTACAATACACTCAACTTATTGGTTTGTCTTTCTGCTGGGTGTATCATCTTTGTTTGGCCTAGTCATTGGCAGAACAGTACCGTAATTGAAAGATGTCTCATTTTATCCACTCTTTGCTATTAATTATAGTACTTTCATTTAACTTTGCTTATAAGGAATGTCACTGCACAGATGTATAACATCATACATAAGAGAAACATGTCTTGACCAATAATCAAGAGTTTTCCTTCTTGATTTACATTTCCAGTCACAGTACCACCAAGACAGTTAGAACTTACTGCCTAAACAAGCTGTGGACTTTTAGCACTCAATAAAGGAATTCTATCAAGTAAGTTACGGCACCCTTGGAAACACTTTTCCACAGCACTTCAGTTTTAATATACTGAATTATTCATCAAGCAAGCTCAGAGTACTTTCAGTGGATTGGCAAGTCAGCTATGGATTTTAACCAGCATTCCTTTGCTGCTATGATGTTGCAAAAACATGCCAGAAATTACTCTTCTTCACATATTTCTGAATACTTTTTTTTTTCCCACCCATCAGGTATTTTCAGAATACTTGACAGAAATTAGTCATCTTACTAGGGAAATTTTCCTAAGAGCCAGGTTGGAATTACTGCCCTAACTTCACAGGAAACATCAACACAGGGACATGGGCACATGGGACAGATTCTTGGAGACACATGGATGCTGAGCAAGATCTTCCAGATCATGAAGATATGTAATTCTCATTGAAAGCAATTAAAAGACTGGAAATGGTAAAACAGTACTTTAAATATACTACAAGTCACCTTATTTCATTCCCATTCTTATTTCCCTTTTGCCTGTCACTAGTGATTATCTCAAAAAAATGTATTTTTCAAGGTGAATAGCAGGAAAAATTTTTTCACTGTGAGGGTGACGGAGCACTGGAACAGGCTGCCCAGAGAGGTTGTGGAGTCTCCTTCACTGGAGACATTCAAAACCCGCCTGGACGCCTTCCTGTGTGATGTACTCTAGGTGACCCTGCTCTGGCAGGGGGGGTGGACTAGATGATCTTTCGAGGTCCCTTCCAACCCCTATGATTCTATGATTCTATGATTTTCTGCCAAGACTGCAAGCTGTACAGGAGGAAAGGCCTGGTGAGGTTGCAGATTTATACCAGCATCAGCTATGCAGTATTATTGCTCTGCTTTCTATAGCTCTGCTGTTCTTATGTCTCGCATTGTCTCCTGAGCAAAGACAGCATTGCACAGTAACATATTTGTGGCATGTGCTCAGGTTTGCTTGGGCCCTACACCTGTTGATATTTACAGATTCAGAATTTCCACCCCAGTGAATCAAGAAAAACTTTGTTGAGCCTCACTTGACTTTCAAAGTCCTGAGTCCAAGGCAGTTTGTGTTTGATTCCCTGAGCAAAGGACCTAATCCTACACCAGCTTCTCAAGTCCCTGAAGTTACAGGGTAAATTTGATTTGAAGCTAACCAGTACATTAATGAGCTGCTATTTCTGATAGCTTCAGAAAACTAAACCTGTTTTAAATGTGACAATGGCACAAGAAAATAATCTGCTTTGAGTAGCAGATACTCACCCCTGCTGACAGAAGTGGACTGTAAATGCCTGCATCCTCATGTTTCCACAGGCTCCTCACACATGCGCACACAGATTATTTTCAGTCTTGTGTTATGCCTCAAGTGAAATCAGTAGAAAGCCATTTTTAAAAACAGGAACCTGAGGAACTCATGAAGCTTTGGCAGAAAACAGTGCAAATGCAGCCTGAAACTGCACTTACTGAAGATCATAATATTGCAAATTAACTTTTCCTGAACTTGACTCAAGATTTTTACAATACAAAAGACTGAATAATGCTGCTGTCTTATTAACCCCATGTAGAGATGGATTACTAATTTTGTTTTGGTTTATTATCGCCATCACCAGACAAGGCTGCATCATTTATTTAGTGGCAAAGAATGAAGACTTGAGTTTGGAGGCCAGCCGATTTGTTAAAAAAAAAAAAAAAAAAGTTAGTTGCTTTAGTTGCTTCAGGCAAGAGTCCCTTTGATCTGCTCATTAACACTTCTCAAACGTTCGTGTGATGTGGGCATTAGGAAATGTCAGCACCAGAGCCTGAAGCCAGCTTGATGCGATCATATGTCCTGATATTGAGGGAAGAGTGAAAGAACTGTCAACAGTGAACTCCCTTTAGAAAAAAGGGGGTGGGGAGGAGGAAGAACAAGTAAAAGGAGTTCCCCTACCCCGACCTGTATGTAGACATGGGCCTCCTAGCAAGGACGAAGCGGAGTGCCGGAACCAGCAGAAGCTGAGCACGCTGCCTGCTGGCAGGAGGGACGACACACTCGCGCAGCTCCAGACGCTCATCCTGTTCTGTCTGCAGCACCTTTTGACCCTCGCTCTCCCATTTGATTCTGAATTGCTTACAGGGTTTGAGGGCTGCTGCTTTCTTCCTTGCTCCTGTTCTTTCTCTGATGAAACTAGAGGCTCTGCTCTGTCAGAGCAGCTCAGAGGAAGGGAAGAGGCCCTAACATGCTGCCTCTCTCATGAAGGACACTGGCACCAAAGCCCAAAACTACATAGCCAGAAGTGGCAACAACATGTGAGAACCTCAGGTGCAGGAGAGAAGGATAACAAACAGTGGAGGCATGCTGTACCGATCTGAGGAAATGGACAGCAGGAAAAAAAAAAAAAAAAAGGGTTTGAGACTCAGTATTGTTGTAGTAAAAAAGTCCAAAAATTATCTTCCCTTTTTAAAGGAAATCTCAGGTACCTTTTTTTCCATGTCTCCAGTCAGCTACAGACATACTGCCTGTACAAGGGCGGCGGGACTCTGGAATAGAGTCCAGAGAGGTTGTGGATGCCCCCTCCATGGAGGTGTTTGAGGCCAGGCTGGATGAGGCCTTGAGCAACCTGGTCTAGTTGAGAGGTGTCCCTGCCCGTGGCTGGGAGCTTGGATTAGATGATCTCTATGGTCCCTTCCAGCCTAAGCCATTCTATGATACTGTGATACTGGAGTACAGTAACAGCCTACAAGCAATCTCCCAGTTCCCAAGTCTTCAGGTGTCATTGAACTGGGTGAATAACAAACTTCACCAACTTAAAAAACCCAGCTTGCGAGATCATGGAAGGAGAGGAAGTGAAGCAGCACTGCTGACTGCTGCTGGATGGAAAAAGAGCGCACTCGGATGAAAAGAGATGCAATGTGTGCAAGAGATTATTAAGAAGATAAGGGATTTCCAACCTAAGAGCCCACAATGGACAAAAAATACGAATTCTAGTGGTAATACTTTTCAAATGGTCCTCGATTTCTGTGTAACATCTGCATACTGTTACGGCAAACAACGTTCAAGTAATAGAGAAAAAGCTTTTATCAAAGATTTCACAGAAATGTAACGCATGCTCAGCTGGTACAAAGCCAGCAAGGAGCACACCAGCATAGCAATGCTGGGTCACACATGTGCTGGTCCCAGGAAGCCAGCAGCACTGCTCAGCATGCAGTCCCCAGTGTTGAAGCTGGTCTCTTCTTCCGTTTGTTGCCTATCGCTAATGAAAGAAAACTCTCTCAAAAGATGGCTTATGTCACACGTAGCTCTCCCGTTACTTAACCTGCTTCCCAATCTGGCATGAGTCACACATCCAGTGGCTTTTTCTAACAGTGTTTACTCACCACTTTGCAGCAGAGGGGCCAGAACCACCAGAGCAGACCAAGTGCTGCAAGCAGCAGCAGCACAAGAACAGCAATAAGAGCTGCTACGCCACTGGACTGCAAAGAAAGCACAGAGAAGGTGTCAGTGGATGCTGCAAGTAACTGCTGCTGCCTGGGTTTCCCACGCACCTCAAAACAGCTTCCTATTGACTGATAAAAATCCCAAACAAATTGTTCCTGCTCCTCAGATCCTGTTATTGCCAATGGAGAAATTCCTCACAAAGGATCAAGAGGAGAGTCAGACAAATTTGTATTGGCACAAGTACAGCGACTCCCTCCATTGTAGATCTCCTCAGTTCCACAAGTTATGTAGAAGCTAAGCTAGGATGCTTTAGGATGTGTCAGCAGGAGCTGCATGTCACCATGAATATGATGTGTTGGCACTAAAGGGAGGGAGGAGGTGGCAGGATGCTATTCATGTTTCTCATGCCCTACATATCCTGGGGCCCACAAGTCTCAGGTATTCCAAGGGACTCAACACATCAGTACTGATGGACACGTTAAATTGAAAATGACAGAACTTTGAGAACTATTTTTTTCCTGTCAACCTTAGTTCAAATGAAGTAATTCAGTCACGGTTAACAGGCCAAACTTGCTCCAGGGCAAGCCAGGGTTATTTCTGCTGAAGTCAGTGGACTCATTTTAATGTAAAACTGATATCACTGAGACAAGAATGAGGCCCAACTTGAAGAAAAGCAAGGGTACACTGACTGTTAGGAAAGGAATGTTAGACACAAATGAGGAAAGTCTCCTCCTAAGTCTGTGGATGAGAGGTGCCCTCTCCTCCCACAAGGAGAAAGGTCTGGATGGGTTGGTGGGTGGGTGGAATTTTAAGGACTCTCTATTAACAATACATACATAATGCATTTGTGTTTATCCCCCACACATCTGGGGTATTCCCACTGTAAATCCCTGTAGTAGTACTGTGTGAACCTGAAGCCACCATCCTAAGAAACTAAGAATTTGAGTGCTATTGCTTCCAGCAATAGTGCTTTTAATGAAGAATGAGCAGCCCACCTCCCACCAACTCCAACCCACATCCTGTAGGTGCTCTTGTTCTTTGACTGAGTGTTCTGTGTTGGTTTAGAACAATGCTGAGAAAAATGCAACAGTGACCTGATAAAAAGAGAAGCTATTTAGACTTCAGCTGGGGAAAAAGGAAACGAGGGACACCCAGGGAATCACTAAGGCTGAGTACAGCATGAGTTAATTCTGTGCAAGTGAGGTAAGTTGTACTGGAGGTACAGCACTTCAAGTGGAAGGTGAAACAGAGCTCTATTCCACATACACATAGGTGCAGTGAGGTGCACACATTCATGAGAAACAGGTAGGATGTGTGCCTAGAGGTGACATATTTTTTGTTGGTTTTCACTGCAGCAGTGTGTGTTTGCTGGGAGAGGCTGTAACTTGTGACTCTTCTATACCAACTAGCCGTCAGCTGCTCAGCTATCAGCATTAGTGGAACAATTCCAGCAGTGACCCACTTCTTGTAGTTGCCCATCTGCTACTATGGAAACAGCAGTTCTCCTTGTATGGAGCTATCTTTGCTGCAACATGTATGAAAGGCAAAATAAAAAAAAATTAAAAAACAGAAAGGATGATCAGAAGTATGATAGCTTTTTCTGTTGGTGCACATCTGTACTCATTCTGTTTCCTGCAAGTGAAAACTTGTGACCACGAGAAGCACTGCTGGCATAGACCAGAGGGAAAGCAGCCGTACCCAGCAGCGCGGTAAGATCAGCTTTGCCTCAGCGCTTTTTTACCTATCTGTGCAATCCTAACCCTTGTAAGGGGGCCTGGGGACAGATTTAACAAGTGCTGCTTTCTCTGAGGGGACCAAGATGAGGAGCAGTCTGCTGTCAGTCTCCAGCATCCTCCTGTGACCGTACTGTCCTTACATTACCATGCTGAAAGTCTGCTTCAGCATGCTTCAGTGTAAGGTTGAAATGCGTCCCAGTAATAAGGACGCCCTTACATAGAGAAATTTGGTTTCGATAATGTGCATTTCTTGGGCTCTCTATTCATTCAGGCTTTCTTTCTGAAACCAAATAGCTGAAATGAGATGACTATTTCTGCACTTACCCAAATGTTTTTTTTTACATGAATATAATAAAAAAATCTTTTTTTTCCTCTCTCTCTTAGGTTAATTACCTACAAGCGACAAAAATGCTGTTAGAAAAATACATGCTGACGAGCAGAAGGTACTGTTCTATATGCTTCTGTGCCTGACAGGAAACCTGCACTCAAGTCACACTTTAAATGAGACAAATTTAAAGAAACACTGGATCCATGGGCAGCAGATTTTCAAAACCTCCATCCCTACATAGTGTTCTTGTGTCTATCTACAAAAATTTTAATTGTCCTGCCTGCATATTACAGAAGATATCAATGGAGAGCAGAAATGTGAGATTAGAAATTTTATATATTAAGTTAGAAAGTCACTGACTGCTTAAGTATGTGGTTGATCCTAGAAGCTGTTTTTAACTTTTTCTGTAAGCCTACAATAAAAACATAGCAGGATTTTCACTCTGCCTTAAGCCTAGGCTTAACTCAGGCACTCCAGCTTGTCCTTTGACATAGACTGTCTCTCCTGCTTAACAGATTTGCAAGCCTACACTCCTTATTCAGGCCCCAGAGTTGGGTCTCTGAAGTTCCGTAGCATTAGTGTCCTCCTGTAGGATTACAACCACCTCCCACAGCCAAGCTGGAGTCCTAAGGTTCTACCTCAGCTTCAGCTGGCTCCCACCAACCCTGTTCAGTGGAACCATGCTGGAATGGGACCCCAGGTGACTGTGTCACACCTGGTCTTAGGACACAGTTATATTTATAGAGAGCAAGTCTCTGACAGCATGGAAGCTTCCCAATACTTTGCAAACCACAGTTACATGCTGTAGTAAAGTAACTTGTTGTAATATATTTGGCAAAATACAGTTCAAAAGCTATAGAAAAATACATGCACAGATAAGGAGCATGCAGGCACTGCTTGGACCTCAGGGCAGAGCCAGCTGAGGTAGCCTGGGAGCAGAGGGGAATTCCAGGGCTTTCCTTCCACATACAGTGCTGCACATAGTCTAATTCTGCAGCCCCTGTTTTTCAGCTAGCAAAATGGACGCAGCAGCAACACAAGGAGAAACCCTGACAACAGAGACTGGGTCCGACAGCAAAGGTAAATCTCCAAGCCTGCCACATACAAGATGGCTTTCATGTGTTAATAGGCAGTCTCAGAGGATATGTACAGCAATCCTTCACTTATGTGGAGCCCGGCAAAGAATGATCTTTTTAAAATAAAGCTGTTTGCCACCTTAATGGGATGAATTAGGGGAGTTATTTTATATAACTGCAGAAAAAAATTTTGCCTGTAACACACACACACACACAGAGTTCATCAGGGAATTCAAACCAGCTGAAAAGTCTTTGTTGTATGCAGTAATGTTATAAAACAGATTATAAGTGTCTCAAAATACAGAGAAAAAGAACTAAGAACATACATATATAAATGTATCTACATATTAAGAAATCACGTATCATTGAATTATTTCTATTCTATCTGTCTCTGCAGGTGCATTTTTTAGCTAAGTGGATTTGTGCATTCTAAACATCTTGCGATACATTGAGGTTCTCTGCACCGAGAAGTCATGCAACAGTAGAACCACAAGAGAAAGTGAATTTCTTGGTTTTACATGGAGTGACATTAGCCATTTACTTACACACTCTGAAGCGGTGATTGTTAATGAGCTGGACATGAAAGATTGCCCTTCACTCAAACTCACCAACACTTCCAGAGTTCTGGAAAGAGAGAGAAAAAACTAATCAGCAGCCATAAAACAGTCACTAAAGGTGCATGCGTGCCACAGAAACATTAGTACATACAGATTGTTCAACAGAGAAGGTGTTCTGAGAGAGGAAAACGGGAGTCGGGGCCCCTGAGCTGCACTGGATGACAGGAGTGACTTCACAGAGATCACAAAACTAGCATGATTATTTTGCATTATCACTTCTAGAAACTGCTCGTGACTTTTAAGGGATCAAGATACTCAGCCGCAACAGTGTTGGACCATATGGCTTTCATAAATCAATTTTTGGTCATTTCAGACTGATCTTTCTTTTCCTTGATTTAAGCTGCTAAAATGACCAATGCAGTCTCCTGCTAGTACTGTGCTGATTACTATTTGGAAATAATTTTAGTCATCTGAGAAGAGAATACCCTGTCTCTATTCTGTGCAGCATAAAATAGTCCAAAAAGTTTTACATAAAATAAACAGAAATTCAACCGCAAAAAAACATTGTTTTGTCTGCTCCATAAACATCTCTCTAGTCATATGCAGACATTATGGATAAAAATGTTGGATAATTATAAATGGTCAAGACTTTCTATAAATAGTACATAAACACTGCATACAAATAGTATGTCGTTTACATTTTACAAATTAACCCTAGAAGAAAACAACACATGGTGGATGTTAAACATAAGAAGACTCTTCAGCTTCTCTGGCTTGGATTCCCAGCATTCAGACAGTTTACATTATGCATAGATGTAATTAAATAAAAATATAGATATCCATGAACTGAAATGATTAATCATTTATACTGTTCCTACATGTCATGAATTTTTATTCTGGCACAAATGCTTTAGTCAATATGGAGTTCAAAGCTATTTTAACTAATTTGGCTAATTTCTTTTTCAGTTTTAGTAAAAATGAAGTAAGTTGCTTCCACTAAACTGATTTTTAAATGATCTATGTTATGCATAATTGATCTAACAGAAAGAGTAACTCTAATTTACTTCTAATTATTACTGGAATAAGTGAATTAGAACAGATAAAAAATTCAGTTCCCTTCTGATGCAATTAATAAAGCAAACTATACCACAGCTTTTGTTAGTGACGAATTTTTTTCATGTGATGCTTTTTACAGTTTTTTTTATTCTCAATGTTTTGTTATGCCACTTGAATGAGAAATGTTGTGGTAAATTTCAGCATGGTGATGCTGCTCAAGTCCTGCTGTCCTACTGAACCTGGTCATTACGCTGCGTGAAGCATGACTTATGACTGTACAGGTGTAAGTGAATCATAGAATCATAGAAAATGTGAAGTTGGAAGGGAATAACTGAATTCAGCCCATAAATACTGAAGAACCCACGTAAGTATTTTTGGATCTCAACTTTTCAGTTAAGCACAAATTCAGAGGGGAAAGATTCAGCCCTTGTACATTTCATTTTCCAATATCCTTGTCTTTTTAAAGTATGAAACATGTCCCAGGCTCCACACTGAGTTCTGAACTCAGTTATACCCAAGAAAGGGCATTCACAGTGGTCATGTTTCCTGAACATAAAAGCTATTCAGCCTTTCTCCTTTTCCTGAACTTTCCCAAGTAGTGGTGGGAAAGCTCACTCATGCCACAGTTAGGTTTATATTGCTTGGTTCAAAGTCCGCTAGCACAGAATGAAACCCTTCCAACTGCCATAAATCCAGCTGCAGGACACCAAGTGATTTTGATTTTTACGTTAACATATCATGTTCTATAAGAACCTAAATCCTTACATACCTCCTGCATTGCTTTTCTTTCCAATTGTATTTTAACTGTGTCTAAACACATAGTAGGTTTCCCTTGGCTCTTTTATCTTTGGTTTGAACCACTTCTGTAGTCTCTTGTAGGGCACACTCCCAGCAAGATCAAAAATGATTCCGTCTCTGCACTGGTGAAGAACTGCTGCATTTGGCAAGTAACATCTGACTATAGTTGCTGCCAGCTACTGGGGTCGAATTTCTAAAACACTCGCATTTTTCCTATTTTTTTTTTTTTTTTTTAAATTGAGACTGTGAATCCTCAATTTCCTATGTGGCTTCTATGCTAGCCAATCAGTCCCCTTTGCTGCCTGGCAATATCATCCTTCCCCCTGACACATGTATTCCTGTCAGTCAGCAACATCGTCTACTATCATTTCACAACATTTTTTAAGTTCGGGCAGTTTGCTGATTTGCAGGATGTGCTACTGCCAGTCCCAAACCTATGTGGTTGAAAAGGAAGATGCATTGGTGGCTGACTGCCATTGCCAGCACTATCTTAAATGTCATATACTTGGGCTCTCATGTTTTTCAGCTCTAAGCAGTTAGGAAACAAAACATATTTGAAACCTCAGAAGTAAAGAACTGTTGAGACACGTACTAATTATGCTAGCAGTATCTCTAACTGCTACTTGTGTTTAATTTCTTTCTCCTATGTAAGAAATTACACTAAAAAGCTGTCGAGTCCACCAAAATGATAAATTATTTTGTACAGATTTCCATAAAAGTAGGCTTCCCCATATCCCTTAGATCTTCAGGTAACATATTACTTCTTTTGCAGCAATGCTTCCTATACTCAGCCCCCAGGCTGCCTTCTCCACAGCCCAACACGGTGGTCAGCAAAAACACAGGTGTGCATCATGGCTTGTCCTGCAGGTGGCTTGCTAGAAATACTGACTTGCTAGTATACTGCATTTCACACCAGCTGCTTCAGTCTAAGAGAGATCAATTTCCTGGTGTGCAGGAATTCCTGGACCTAGTAAAAGTCCAGCTGCCAAGACTTAACAGTCAATTTTGTTAAACTTCTCACTCTGTTTCTCTCTTGTGCAATAAAGCTTGAAGGAAAAGTTAGTCTTTTTTCTTCTGCCTTCCCTAACTCCTGCAGCGATATATATTATTTTCTTATACTTACAGGGATGGTACTCTCTTGCCTTTGTACGCAACACCTGTATTAGTCTTTTTCTAGCAACGCTCTGCAGCTACCACCCTTAACACTACTTGCCACTGTGACCTTGATGAGTCTTGGCTGAAACATACAAGGTTTGTCCAATTTAGCCATTAAGAAATGGATTTTTTTTTTTTCAGGTGGTCTTTGCTAGCAAGTTGAGTGAAACAGGAACTTGAAAGACATTTAGATAAAACACTCCAAAAGAACATCTCAATCTCTACTGAAAAAAAAAAGGATTGTTGCCTAGGTATCTTGACCTTGACATTTCCTTGAACTCAATAGGTTGTATGGAAATTTTGTATTATAGCTAAGATTTCTAAGTGGACTAATGCCCATAATGACACCTTACTGTTTGCAACAATGAAGTGCTGGGGTTAAACCCCCAGCCCTTAATGAGGATTGGCATATGGTTGATGTCCACAACCAGGCAAGAAAGACCCTTCTTATTGGTTTTCACCCAGGGTCTGGCCAGCCTTGGGTAAGAACTGATCAGGAGATCACCACCAGCTTCCCCTGCCTCCCACATTAACTTGTGGGTGGGGCAAGAAGCCACCTCTATAAGAGCTGACTCTGCTTGCAGGGGAGTTGGGAGGCCTGTCTACACAGCGCATGTGCTGTGTGTGGATTCTGGCTATTGGAAGGGCTCCCCAACTCTACATGACAAGTGGAGTTCTCAGGATGGCAGAGGCAGAACATGATATTAATGATAATATCATTATGGATTGGGCAAGTAGTAAGCAGAAGAAACAGAGGGCCTCTCTTTGCATTCACTGACAAGCTCCACTCAAACAGGGATTCTTCAATGTATTGAGAGGTGGTAATGTTACCACTACTGTCTTCTACTACAAAAGGCAGCTTTAAATTCCAGCCCCACCAGAAAAGGGTGGTTTGGCTGATGTGCTGCACAGGCCTGGGAGCTGTGTTCTGGCTACTATTCACTTACCTAAATATTTTACCTGGGATTTGGGAGAAAAACAGTGAGTAGGGATGTCTGTAATCTATTCTCTTACATGACTTGCCCAAGTCCTGAAGGGGTTGTGTGCAGAATGGGCACACCACTCTTTAATCTCTTTTTCTTAGCTCCAGAACACCACCACACTTGGGTACAATAACAATAAACAGTTCCTATTAGAATGTTGGTGTAAACACACCCTCAAAAGTGGCACAAAATTCTCAGTTCAGCCAGAACACCTGGGAAGAAACTTGCCATTAACTGACCAGAAGCATACTGCAAAGCCTGCTCAGGCCAGTGACTAAAGGCCAGCTCTTAAGGACGGTTACCAAAATGGGGGGCTCACCTGTATTTTCAGGAGGTGTCACTGAGCAAGCTCCTGACACCCTCTGGGACCGAACTCTGCTGTCAGAGAGGTCTGCAGATACAGTCCCCGTTCACAGCCATGCCTCTGCACACTGTTCTGGCCATACGGAAGGCCCCAGTAATGCACGTGTGTAAATGAGAACTGGGCCCACAGCTCCCCGACCGCCACAGACTGCGGCAAAAGCGGGTTTTGAGTCCCCATGCTGCCTCACACCTGTTGAGCTCTGCATTCCCCCAACCTTTAGCTGTCAGACAGTCTGACAAATATCCCAAGCAATGGGCTCACTGAATACATCAGCTATCAGCACAGATACAATGCAGTATGAATGACGTTTCCCTATCAGCTTCCATTCTGATACACAGCTGCAGGGATGAGCCATTTGAGATGTTCACAGGAGTGGATCATACTCGCTCAGTTCTAGAAGCCACAGAGTGAACTCATACAGATAATTATCTCATCTTCAGAAGGGTGAACCTGTCAACATACAAAACCACTTCTTTCCTGAAATTGTCATGTCTGTAGGGTATAAAAAGTGTGGTTTTTCATTTCTTTAGCATCCACCTGTTTGATGGGCTTTGTGTACTTCTGATTCATACAAATGCTATCCCTTCAAATTTAGAGTTCCAAAAAGTAGGTGCCCTATTTCTTACACTCACTCATTCACAAAGATCCAAGAGAAAGACATATACATAACACATCTAGTGTTCACTAGTGACTGTCCACATGCGTGAGGCTTTTAGCCCAGCATTCCACATCAACTGCAAATATTTTGAAAATAAAATGACATTCAGCAGTGATTCTTTTTTTGGGCACCTTTGTTTCCCACCAGTGATGATCAATACTTTGTGTCAGGTCCCTTCAGTAAAGCTCAAATCAGCTAAGAGGCAAACCAGCCTAAGCCACCAGATAACATTATAAATCTGTCGGCTTCTGATGATCATTTTTTCTGTAGACTGGAGTAATACACTTTAGAGGGTGATGAGACTGCACTGATTTTTCATGACAGGCTTAGCTCACAAGGAAAGTTTGGTCAGCTCATTGTAAGACCATACCTTCAGTCTCCCTGGAGAACTTATCTGAAATGCCTCAAAAATGTCTCCACAGGTACTAAATGCCTGTTTTTCTAAGTCTATATGGACAAATTTCCCAGCAGTTATTTATGTGATTCACATGACTAGACCCATAGTATCTTGATTGCATTCCAAAGACTCAAGGAAAATTGCCTCTCCTGCTGAGGTACTAGGGAGAGGGAGATAAGAGAAGGTGTGAGCATCCTGGCCCAGCAGCAAATGAAAGACTGTGCTATCCCTCACTGTGCTCAGTACACTGTGGATCTGGTCCACCCAAACAGCACAGCAATGCAGGCAAGGGCAGACTGTCCCTGAACTAATACAGGCCTTTTGACACAACCTTAATTTTGCAAGGAAAGGTTAGATTGATATTAGGTTCATACCAGCAGAGAACACCACCAAGTGCTGAGCTCGTGAAAGCTGCTGCAGAACAGAGGAACTCCTCAGGTTAGCCCTGAATAAAACCCACAAAGAATCAGGAAGTGTCAATACTGATGGTGCTGTAGCAACCCAGGAAGACAAGTCCTCCAATGCCCTGCTAAAACTTCACCACTGTGTTGTCACACATCCTGCGTGGGCCACAGTGTTGATTTCACATCTGTGCCCACAGGAAGGGAAGCAGACCCCGAGAGTAACAACCAGAGGTTCTAACAAACAAGGCTGGTCACGCCATGCAAGAATACCCAGGCCTCCCTGCAGTTACACCCAAGAACACAATCAGTCAACCAGCTTCTCAGTGGCTGGTTTGAAAAATCGCAGCTGTGGGAACAAGCCTCTGGGGAAAGGTGAGTGCAGCCCTTCCTGCTGTTCCTCAAAAACGCAGCAGTGCCCAAATCCAGCATCTTCTTAAGGCTTTTAGCCAGGATGCTCAGTACTGTCTTCTGATCACTTTTGACATGGCACTTGAGTGAAGTGGAATCAAAGAGATGGCTAACTTGAGCTAATAACCATTTGTAATTAACATGCTGTGGAGATACTCACAAACTCTACCACTTTTTATGTACCAGAAGTCTAATGTGCAACTTCCCAGTCGTCCAGATATTTCAAGCTGTTTCATTGTAACAGGAAACACTGTGGGGTTTATTTACAGTTCAGGGCCCTTGCTCAGTGTGGGAGGGATTTTTCTGTATTTTGTCTGTGAAGTATCACTTTTTGGACAGGAATCAATCCTGGAAAACACTCTGAAAAGAGCTTTTTAAAAAATGTCCTTCTTTCTGACCAAAGTTAACCAGAAGACTCTTGCAACTTCAAACTGCATCAGTCACAGCCCACTGCCTGTTCTAACAAATAATTCACAAAAAAATGTAACTTGAGAAGACCTAACAAATGCAATTCTTTCTTTCGTTTACATCTACTGCTGCTTTATTGTTACAGATGAGGACCATGGCCCACTGCCATATGTCACTACAGCTCTGTCTAAAGAATTCCAGACCCTGTGAAATACAGCTGACATTTCAATCCACAGTAACCTATTTGCAAAGTATTCATTTGCTCCTTACTTTATGAGTATCCAATAAAAAACTCCCATTTTATGACCCATTAAAAAAGATAAAAAAAATGAAATAAAATTCTGAAAGACATTTGCTGGAAGTAATAAAAAATTTACCTCCAATTTTCACACACTGAAAATTAAACTTGCAACTGCTCAAAAAGTTACGAAAATGACAGTGACAAAGGTACTTTAGAATCAAATGCCAGCATTAAAATAGCTAAAATGCTGTACATGGTAGGAAGGAAAAGATAGATCTATCTTATTTTAAAGGGTGCTTTCCCCTAAAAAAAAAAACCTCCATAAATTAATATACAGCTTTATTACACAGGTAATATTACTAAGCGAGTTGTGAGAGAGTTGTGTGTCTCTATGTGTGTGTGTCTGTGTTGTAAATATATCTATAGATTCATATGCAGCTCTGTGTGTTTGCATTTGTATAGATCTGTATGCAAAACTCACACACTGGATCATCAGTGGTGGGAGAAGAGCCCAGCAGAACTCCCAGTTCAACTACCGCTTTCTGTATGCCCATCACTTCCCCATCCCCCACGCTTGCCATGTACTCTACCAGCCACTACACAGCAGCCTGGCACCTAGTTTATTGTGATGGCCACCTGAAGGGTGGGGAAACTGGAACACGCTGTGACTGACAATGTCACGTTCAAGATACTCAAGCCTATTGGCAGCTTGGAGCGATTCAAGGCGTTGTTCAGTGCAAATAGTTAACATTTTAAGAGTTTGCCGGAAAAGCTCCATGGCCAAAAAAGTTCAACCTCACCTCAGGAGACAGACTGACATTTTTGGTGCCAGGTGAGGCAGCTGCTGCCATGACACTCCTTTTCTACCTGCAGAGTGAAAAGCAGGGTAGTGGCATACAGAGGGAGATGACTCATGCTCAGCTATCAGGCAGGGAAGGAGGCAGCCACAGGCCTCTGAGTAGTAGGTGATGGACTCTCAGTGCGGTCACCACCAATCTCACTGTATATACACAGGGGTTTCATCAGAGCAACTTGAGTTTGAAATCATTGGCCATTTTTAGCGGGGGATGCCATTAATATTTGCCCACGCATTCTCACCAATCAATGGACAGAGCAGCCTCTCCCCTGCTCTCAGTTAACAAACGCTCCATGACCACAAATCTGACTCTCTGCATCTAGGGACATGTCCCTGCAGCAGGAGGTAGCCACACAACACCACAGAGAAAGGTATTTTGAGTCTGTGCTTCTGGTTTTGCTGCCTTTCCTAAATCACAAGCCCATAAGCCCAATCAGCTGCCTAAGGACACAGCAAGTTCCCTTGGAGCAGGGCTACCAACCCTGCCACCAAATATCCAGTGCTGATCCACTGTGCCAAGGGTTAGCTATGGCTGGGAAACACAGAAGCAGTTTACTGGAATAGACAGGAATGGTACTGGGAACAGTTAATAATCTGCAGTTATGATAAATGCTCAGTGTTTTTCTCCCATGAACTGCACAGGCATAAAAAGAAGCATTTGAGTTTTTTCCTGAGGATAGCAGGACCAGCTCTCTGTGAAAATCATTACAGTGCTTTGGGGTTTTGGTAGAAACTCTCCTGCCCCACCCTTAGCATAGCTTAGCATCAACATAAATTCAAATTGTTGTTCTGTTTGGGGTCCCTCTCATTACCACAGAACTATCTAGCCTTCTGAGCTGTGTGTTCAGTACACTATCTATTCCAGTTTGGATTTCCACCAGAAACAGCGCAAAGTGCGAGGATATGTAAGAATTTGAAAGAACTGGAAGCCAGCACTGAATTAGCTCTGAGCTCATGGAATCATGGGAACCTGCAGTTACAGCGTATGAAATGTCATTATTATGTTAAATTAGTCTATTAATTCAGCTCAGGATACTATGTCCACTGCATAACATTAAGCACTTAGTTCTGCTCACGCACTCTTTCTTAATGCTCTGGGAACACTGTGTGCCCTATCAAGGAACGTGAAGGACTGCACTAGCAATTAATACTGATCTTAACATCAGATCCATATGTCTTAGGAGCCAGTTAGCCTATACAATTCATTGAGGATGTTTCCATCTGTGAATAGGTCCCATTATAATCTAATTGTGTCAAACTAAATGTATTTCTAAAATATTTTCAGAAGTGAATATTTATAACAGACATTAAGTCTCAGCCAGCCATATTTCTGGGTTTCCCCATCTGAATTTATGTCTAGCTATTTTTGAGGTGGGGAGGTTGTACCATGTGATTAAACAGTGACTGGTAACCATACTCTTTTTTTTTTTTTTAATTATTTTTGTTGGAACAAAAATTATTGCACACCAAAGGGGGCGGGAGGTGGGGGAAGCAGCAAGCTTCAGTGTTGGTGCCAAAAATAAATGCTAATCTCAGTGACTTTGCCAAGTAAGGAATTAGTCCAGGTGGGAGAAGATCCGAGTCACATGAACTCTCTTTAACCAGTGCTACTGCAGAAGAACAGCTGTTTACCTTAAAGGATAATGTTAATATCAGGTGAATGGGCCTAATTAAACATGAGTACCTCTGTGATGTATTTCAACTGATCACAGAAGCTCTCAACGAGAACAGGTGAAAACATCCTGTTTTGGAGATGGCATCCACCAGTCTTGTAAGCATACCGAGTTCATGTCGCTGATGAGGACAGCAGGAAGTTAAAAGGTGTTAAAAGGGGGGTGACTATCCTTTTTTTTGTTTGGTGGGGTTTTTTTTGTTGGTGTTGCTTCTCTTCACATCACCTGTGTTAGAGAACTGCTCAGCTACTGGATGCAGAGAAGACAGGAAGGATGGCTTTGCACAGCAGACAAGCCAAGGGAAGACCAGAATTTGTTCTAATGGCCAGTATCTCCTTTTCCAAGAGCAGACCGCCTGTTCTCCTTCATTGAGTGCTTCCTGAGGTACAGGTCTATAACTTGTTGCTGAGAGGTAGCCAGTCATGTGGGTTTATTTTGCCTTTGCCTTTTGCTAGCAATGACTGGTATTATCTGGAAGGGAATGTATCTTAGCTAATAAGCCACCTCTTAACTTGATAGGATTGAGCTGAATCCTAACTTTAATTCTTCCCCTTTTCTCTGAACAAAGTGTTCTTTGAGAAATATGTAGTCGCAATGTCGCTAATAGACTGAGGATGAGAGACTCTGAAAATGGGTCCTTAAATTAACAACTGAAAGTTGGAACAAGTTGCCTAATGTTCAGGTGGCTAAATTCTCATTGTATGCATTGCCTCTTATATTAACAAATATTTTAGTTCTGTGGCCAAATTAATCTCTTGCTTTAGTTCTCACAGTATATTTAATATTTATTTAAGAAGAATACAGAAAGATAAATTTAACTTTTTAGTTGGAAAGAAAACAGAAAATGCTCAACACACCCCATGAAATGTTATCTTTTCTTAAATGACTCTGAAAGATACAAAAGTCAAATATGCAGCTTGTAGACAACCTCCCTTCTTTGGTGCTTGTGACCTGTTTCCCAAAACGTTATCTTTCTCAACCAAGGAGGAAAAAGCGTATCAAATAAAAATAGTAATTCCAGCAGTAACCATACAAAACAACTGTATTTACCTCCTTCATCTGTTTTTCAGCTACTTGCTTTCATGTCACAAGAAAACTTCATTAGTTGCATGCAACTTTTCTCAATACTCCTTAAGGCAGCCAAACATTCTACTCAAATTAATTAACTTTATGAAGTTATGGGCTTGCCTGAATTAACAGGTGGTCTCATATGTTTGTGTACATGTGCTGAAAATCACATGGGTTTGTGTATTTGAGTATTTGTATGCAGCTTGTATAGAAGATGTGCCTGGTGTGACTTATGAGGAGCATCACTTTAATGTATGTTTAGCCTTATTCTGTAATACCACATTCAGAATTTCTTATCTACTTCATTTTTTTTTCTCCATCTGGTGAAAGGAATGCAGAAAGACAAAGGCTAAATTTAACTTACCATTGTTATTGAGTTACTAAATAGCACACCATCGAAAGGTTGCCATGTAGGATGAGCAGAGCAGTGATTTCATTTTTGAAATGCATGTTGTAGACAGTGTGATGGTGGGATGGAAGCTATGTCTGCAAGAGGTATTAGAGTGGCTGTAGTGGTCTGTTAGCTCAACACTGAGCGAATGGGTTGTGAAAATTGGTGCTGGGTTAGGTGAAAATAGTAGCTTATTGCCTGCTCAGTTTTTTCCAATGCTTGCAGAGTTCGAAGGAAGTAGAACTGTGTAATCTTAACAATAAGTTAATGATGCTTTTTGTGTGGGAATGGAAATCTGGTTATCACTCGCACCCAGCCCCCACTTGCACGCATTTCCAAAGCATTCATATGCCTCTGAGAGAACTAATGATACTCTATCAGCTCTCTTTCTATTTAGATATTTACTTCATATTTGCTTGAAAAATCAGGCCAATGTTTCTGAAAGCACATTTAACTATACCATATGCCTTCTTAAATCATCCTTATCAAACAAGTTGTAGGATGCTGCTCTGGTTCATTCTGTTCTGTTTTCCCTTCCTTCACAATGTGTTTATGTATATTTATCCAATTTGTTCTGTTCCTCTTGCCAAATTGCAGGTTTGAGATTTCAACTATGCAGGGGCAGCTGTGCTATTGTTGATGTCTTACAAAACAAAGGTCAGAGACTGAGCCCATATCACTAGAACTACTGACAGCTGCATGTTAACCATTATGGTATAGGCACAGAGTGATCAGGGTTCACAGACCCTCAGAAGCAGGAATAAATCTTACCTTGCCCTTTGGTAAGCAAGAATTCAAATCTCATTTTTAAGAAAGAGTTTTTGTGCAAATTAGGCTTTTTCCAAAATATCCTGCTCTTTAGTTACTTTATTGACATAATTCCTCCCTCTGTGTAGGAGAGGATAAAAAAAAATACCAAGAAAAACAAACAAACAACAACAAAACAAAACAAAAAAAAAACTTTAAATAGCCCTGCCACAAAAAAAGCATGTAACTTGTCCTAGTTATTCTCACTTTTGGTATGGATAAGAATTACCAGCTGTTTCAGCCTAGGAAGCTATTGAGCACATGAAGTAGGCTACCACAATATAACAATTCCTTCGAAGAAGGTTGTTTCCAAACCTAACCCAGCAACTCCAGGTAACAAAACAGCAGGGCGGGACTGTTCCAAATGCCCTTTGTTTGGGAAGAGAGATCAATCAGCAAGGCTTGTGATCTCAACACTGTTTGCCCCTTGGGTGGCCTGACATTATCCCTTCTTCTCCTGCTGCCTTTCAGAGCAGAATTCAAGAGTCTAAAGTTATTTAAAAGGGTGTTTCTTAGAGCTACATGTAGCTTTTGAAATACCAAAGAAGAGAGAATGTAGTAGCTGGAGCAGACTTATGAGAGGAGGCACATGTCCACACACAGAGCTCTGAGGCTATACAGCTGTCTTTGAGGCTGGCTGTCTAAGGCTTCTTCATCAGTGTGCTGTTAATTATTTAAAAGAGAGCACTGGGGAAACCACTGCCACATCTGTCACCCACATACATGCAGAACTTTCCTTGCAGGACCAGATGTGTCTATTCAAAACACGTACTAGCGAACTACTTAATGGGTTAGAATTGTTAGCCAGAAGTTAATTAGGCAAATGTATTAAACACCAGTTACCTTACAAAGCATCACTTCTTTTAATGCTGCTTTTACTTGTTTAGAGCCATTACTGAGCACAGGAAAAAGGAGAGGAAAAGTAAAGATCCCATAAAGGAGCTACAGTAAAGAACAGATTTATGAGATCTCATCGAGGTGTAACAATGAAAACTGCAACGCTCCGGGCTATTGCCTTAACTATGGGCCTCAATATTGCAGGAGTGCTAGCATGTGGGAGGAGGCAAGAAGGCTTGTTTAAGGACCTACAGCTGTTGGAGAAGAAAAGGAACGAACAGCAGAATAAGTTGGGGTTTTTTCTTGCTATAGTGAACTGAAACTTGAAAAAGGACAGTTTTGCTGTTTCTACATATATTGTAGATGTCCCTGAAGATGCACACACTTGCATGGCATTCTGTCTGCATAGTGAACTCAGAAGCCCTGCTGGCCTATTTATTATGCTCATTTCCCAAGAGATGGAATTTAAAAGTAATTTTTAAACTTCTGGCTTCCAGGTTCATGTTACAAGAAGCAGTGGATGCAGGGAAGGCATAACATGCTCTACCTTTGGGCTAGTGGGGGAAAGGGGGGAATAGTCAAGATCCTTTGTTAGAAGCCTGCCATGACAACCATGTTGGTAGAGCAGCTGCCTAGAGACCAAATGAGGTAATTTGCAAGACTGAATCCACAATCCATTTGTCTTCTCTGTGTCTGTTTGTTTTAATGTGTCCATGCTCTTCCTCTTCAGTCTGGTGCTGCTATTAATAAAAATGACACTTAGAAAGAGGAAAGCAAGACTCAAAGTCCCCCTGTCATGGAAATATCTTTCACTCAAAGTACCTAGAATTAAATATGAAGCAAGTGCTTCCTCTTTGCATTGTTCACAAAGGGGACAGAGAGGGCAAGACTTTCAGTGACAGCTTGGGTGTGAATTCCTGGGCTTTCAGCTAGTTCTGGCTTTTGCCTGCACAGATGCTATACAGGATATTCAAGGCCCCTAATGCAGCAGAAAAGTCTTGGTGCATGGTATAAACTAATGTTTTAAATCAACTACCTCAGTACTGTTGTACTTGAAACTGATTTTACATTTGTCACAGACCTGCAGGATGAAAAGGCCTGGATTTGCAAGTCTACTTCCCCAATTGCACAAAGGTACAAGCTCTTCTGGAAGACAGAGCCTTGGCTTCCCTTAAGCCAGTACTGAGAGTTGCTCTCCAAGTCATGTTTAACTTCAGGCTTGTAGTTAATTCACTTTATTTTCAATTCTCAGCCTGCATGTGATCCACAGCAAAAACCAGAGCAGCTAATTCTGCTGAAATCTGTACTTCAAAGATTGATATCATTCTACCAAGACTTTGGCCAGAGAACGTGAAAACCCTTGCCTGCATTCAGGCTATCACAGGCTATAAAAAAAAAGGTATAAAAAAGGATTGAAAAGGAGCTTGTTTTAGCAGTAGCTGAACCAAACATAAAGGGCAGGTAATGCAAACTGTCAAATATAAACAGCCAGATAGCATCACTGAAAAGTACAAGCCTTCCTGCTGTGGAGAAAACAATTGTTTTGCTGTAGGTGAAGCAGAATCCAAAAAAAAAGTTATTTTCATATGTAGAGAGGCTGAGAAACATCATAAGAGGAAAGACATATGGATGCTAATAGGTGGTTAACCTAGTTGCTGAAATGGGTTACTTAAAGGGTGAAGATGCTAAGTGAAGTTAGGAGTTTGCTGCTTCTTTCTTCCCTCATCTTTTTATTCCAAAGGGTTAAGGGACAATATCAGAGTTGAAAACACAGGATCAAAAAGAAATACAATGATAAACCAGAAGGAAAAAAGTATTAAAACCTAAAGACGTGAAAAGTTACAGTGCAGAAACCACATAATGCTGTTGGTGTTCCTGAATTCCCTTTGAGCTGCCATCCCATTCTCAAATGAGAGCAAAACAAGCAAAGAAGCTGCTGTCAACAGGAAGAACAAAGACTTGAATGACACAAGCTCCTCCTGTGAGAAGTCTGGTTAACAGCCAAATAAAAGCTTATCTCAAGATAGCACTTGCAGTGCATAAACATAAAGCGATGTACATGGTTCTAGAGGTATTTCCCACTGTGTTTTCTTTCTAGGACAAAAGTTATTCTTACAGTTGGAAGAGTCAGAGCTATTTATTTTCCAATTACTGAGCAAGTCTTGCAAGAGTCTGAATGTAAGGTTGACTCTTCCCTCTAGCTCCTCATTGGAATGTCTGGATAAGAAGTACATTTCAAGGTACCACTGAACGTGTGAACTTGTGCTGATGCCAAGAGCTCTTCCTACTCGCAATACATACAAACTGATGATTGCTAACAGATCGTCTCATGCGTTGTTGTGTGCTTTGTTAGAAGTGAACTGCACATTAGAGGCTAAGCTCCGTTGAAACTGGAGGCAACTAAGGTTTTGGGAATAAAAGTGTAGTAATTTTTCTTCCTACCACACAAAAAATAATTCCTCTTGAATCTTTGCTCTTTGAATGCCACCAGCTGTTTGTGTTGGACAGGATGTAGGAAGGGATATATGCAAACTGAAGCCAACATTATTTGAATGGAGGACAAATAAGGTCATTAAAAAACAGCACTGCAGACTGTAGTGTCTCTGCATGCTATCTGGTCATAAATACAAGGTAAGGGAGAACAAGGTTTCAGTTATTGCTCAGGTTACGTTTGGATTCGTCCTGTCTGGCATTGCTTACAAGCCTGAGGAGAAAGATACTGCCCACTTCTATCTGACTAGAGTTTAGTGCTGTTGACAACAAGGGTGTCAAAATGTCTCTCAGCTACAAGATGGAAACCATGTGATACTTAAATGAAAGCAGTGATCCCATTTAATCAGATGATTGACCTTCTGTTGATGTTTTCAAACACACACCAACTTTTTGTACGTGTGTTCAGGTAGATTTAGTTGATGTGTTTCAAGTTGTGAGAAGCTTATGTATTTCTCATGTGAAGCTAAGTCCTTGTTGGATTGAGGGGTAAATGTTCATTTGATTTTATGAGCTAATCTTAGAGCAAACACTGTATGAATTCAAGTACAAGATGTATGAAGGTGGAAGCTGGCCAGCAACACAGCAGCTGCGTTAAAAAACTTCTGCAGTTCTCTGAACTATTTTAAGAACAATGATAACCTATTTGCCTGTTGGTTCACTGCGAACAATTCATCTACTAGCCTAGACCTAACCTTTCTTGCTTTGCATAGATGAATATCTGCAACAAATCCAAAATCATTTACTGCAATACTCCAATGATAAACCAGAGTTCAAGCAAATTGAGGCAGCTTGGTAGACATGTTAATATTCAATACACATACTTCAGTAAAATACTGTATTGCTTTGCTCGTTGAAAATCCTATTGTTGTCACCCACTCACCAAACAAAAGAATTTTAAGTGTTCAGGAAGTAAAAGAAATGTAGATGGTTCTGACAGTCTTCCCATCGAAGGCAGATAGGTTTTACCACTGGCTTAGAGGAACAGAAGCCATTGGTTTGGAAGTGAGACCTATAGATAAATTTTCCAAATGTATACTCAAAGAAGTTAAAGCAAAATAAAGAGAATAAAAGCAAAGCTAGTGCAAGAACAGACTTATAAAAATATACTAGTTTTTCCTAAACTAGTCTTCCAAAGAGACAAAGGCTCTATTTTCTTTCCAAAGTACGATGACTACAGAAACATTTAAAGTAATGGAAAGGTCAAAGAAATCTGACTCATTTTCTTGAGCTATGTCAGGGCAGCAAATGTAAGTCCGAGGTAAAAAGGGGAACTGATTTTCCCAAATCTTGTGCAAGAACCTAAAAAACGTTTTTTAAATGGTCAGTGTAGTAGAATGTGAGTCCTTTTTAGCTAACCAGATCAGATGTCATGTTATACTTGCTGTCACAGTATGTAAGTCATCTCTCAAAGTGCACGCAAAGAAACTCAAGCTGGGTTTGTGTGCTCCACTTCTTTCTACAGAGTCTATGTGGTACTTTTCTGCTCTGGATTACTTCATACTTTGTAACACTTTTTTTGTAATGCATAAGTTGCTCACATAGACATCCCAAATAATTATCATCTGTTAGCTAATCAGGGGTTTTAAAGCAGCTGGTTTTGTAAGCAGACTATGTAATTTTGCTCTCTGAAGTGGCATGGCGAGAAGACATTTTAAATGGCACAGGCAGCACAGTTGTGTTGTCACATAACCTAAGGACACTATCCATCTGCTACACGGTACTGCAAAAGAACGGGCTTTGTGAAGAATGCTTGGTTAAATCCACAGCTGGCATTTTGGAGGCTCCCAACTAAATGCAGCCAGCCACTGGAAAGAAAATAGAAATACACCATGGCATAAGTCCAGGAGACCAGGGGTTTACCAACCCAACATCTTGGGTACTTTGGCATTTTACCTACTCTACAGGGGTTTCTTATTGCTCTTCATGTGAAAACTGCAAATTCATCAGTCAACAGAAGTGTCTGCTGCTAGAAAAACCTAATGAAGCCTATTAAGCGAGTCTTTACCCTCTACCCAGAAACAAAGCTGCAGGCTTTATTCACAAAGCTAACTTTGCTTGTGTTGCTCTCAATTCCACTAAAAAGAGCACTAGGAAAAAAGACTGGTTGTTGTTACGTTAGCAACTAATACTAGCTCCACTACATGAGGAATTACTGGGAGTTATTCAGGAATAGCCTGAGCTGTGCCAGTGAAGTCAGGAGTTCAAGTATGTACGTGTCCTTTATAGCTGTCAGTCTTCTGTGTGGCAAAGTGTTTACCTCTGGGCCAAAGCTCTAACTACTTCATTACCAGCTTACGGGAAGTGTATTTCATACAGTAACTTCAGCAAAAAAAGTATTTCTTGTGAATTTGTACTATTTTGTGTGTATTGTTCATGCATTCTTTCCTACAAGGGGGGCCAAGAAGAAATGGCAGTGATTAGGTGCGTGACCTACACTGCAACTACCGTGTGTTGTCTCTTACAATAATGCTTCACAGGCCAGTTGAGCTTTTTACAAAGTATGAAAAAATGCAGTATGTTCAACTAACTGCCAGTGTGTGTTAGTGTATATAAATATTCCAGGCATTTCACATCTGTTTGGCAGGATAGGCTGTTTACATACTCTTACAAACACTGTGTAGAAAAGCACTTAAAGCTTCAAGTCTCGGGGTGCTTAATACTGGGGCCTAACTTGCTATTGTTATTCTGTTGTAAGATAATACCACTGAAAAACTTGTCATGGAGGAGAGGTTCTTAACCTGACTGATTTACAGCATTTGAATGACAAAATCAATTCTCTTAGAGCTGCATGTGGTGCTGCTTTGTTTTAGTTTGGACAGCAGTTCTAGGGCTGTTTTGTTGTACAGTTGGCACAGTCCCACACACAGTCTAGCTCAACCAAAAATGTTGCAATGCACTGTTTAGTACCAAGCCACACACTCTTGCTGCACACATGACAGTATCAACACTTTGCATAGCTATCTAAGAGGCAACTTGAGTAGAAGGAAAGCATAAGATCATTAAAACTCACTCCCTTTACCTGCTCTCTAAGTTTCTTCCACACTCTTTTACCCTGCATTGCCCTAAACCAGCACTTGTTCCCTGGAGAGGAGCTCTAGCAGCAGCAGAGGGGCTCTGAGGCAGCGCCTCCATGGCAATTCACTTTGCTCTCTTCCACTGGGGTTAACCACTCAAGTTTTCTTCTGCTGCTTTCTTATTTTTTCTGGTAGCTATTTAGTGCACAAAAGATGTGTATTGAGGGTTTTGCTGTTGATGCTACAGCACGACTGAGGTGGTTGACTGTTGCTTAAGTTGGGAAAGTACCTACTGAAAACCATCTATGTGACTGCCTTAGTTCTTCAGCTGCTAAGAACTGCCACAGGAAAATTACTCTGCAGACCTTTAATGAACTGCTGTGCTTCTTACTGGATGAATGTTAACCTCCTCCCAAATAACTCTCTGAGAAGAACTATTTGGAAAATAGGGAGAAAGCTGACAGCCTGAAAGTCTTTGCCCACTTACAGGGCCAAGATATGACACTTGCTTTTCTGACTTCTGATTAGCTTAGAATTTCACAAATCTGAACAGTGAAGTTGAAGTGATCTTTAGAGCCTAGGGCATGTCTGAATTGGAAAGGAGAAGGGAAGGATTAGTTCACCAAGGGCCAGAAGTAATGTGCAGCCATGGCCAGTGACACGTAGAATAAGGCTAAAACTGCAGTTTAACCACAGCGCTGTTAGGAGACTGCTGCCCTTGTTAAATTAGTGCCTCGTTGTTATCATTACATGTTGAGCTGTGGTATGCATCCTGACACACGATTTTAATAATGGCTTGTAAGTGTCAGTGACAATGTAATCTAGTCAACAATGAGCCTAAAGATTATCCAGAAGAGAGCATATTATGCCCTGTTAAAACAGCTAATCTACATTAAACTTCTGACAAGCCAGACCTTTTCAGTGTTGAATAAACTGGCTGAATACTCATTTTTAAGGCACTGTCCAAATTGGTTTGGTCACAGATGACTATTTAAAGCCCATTAAAAGGCTGGAAAATACACCAGGGAAATAGCACGGGGCGGGGGGGAGGGGGGAAGCAGCAACAAACCACCCCCCATAAAAAACAGACTGCCTCTAGCCAAAACTACTAGTGATTTACATCAGCAATAATGGGTCCAATTTCAGCAAAACACAGGATGACATTTGTTTCAAGTACTTACTGGCCACTTTTGTATAGGATTGGTGCAGGGCAGAGCAAAAAATCAGATTCCACTGTTTTTGGTTTTTCATCTGGAAAAAAACAAAACACATGAGCTTAATATACTGTGCTGCTTAAATGAGAAGCTGAAGTGTGAACATGCTACAAAGGCCCGCCCTTAAGGTTGTTACTCGTTTGGTAGCATCTAGAACATGCAAGCAAGGCAGGCCCAAGTTAGGGAACAAAGCTGCTGCTTATTTGAATCTGTACCTTCAATGTACAAACCCAGAGCTGGCTTTCAATGTGAGTGTGAGTCCATGTTACATTGCCTAGTTTATTTTACTCAAGTCAGCTCATGCTGATAAGTTCCTAGAATCAAGACCACTTTTTCCAAGGGTAAGAACATTATCATGGGATTCCTAGTACCAGGAATCTGAAGTATTTTTGAATATTATGAAGGTTTGTTTCTAATTGTCCAACCCTGTGCATTGCACTCAAGAACTGTTTTAGCAATTGTGATTGTAGTGTTTGTTTCTCCAGTGTTTCTCATGCCTTTCAGTCTCCAGCTACTGGCAAATCTTTGATGCTTAAAGCATGTATTTGTAGAGTACCATGTCCAGGACGGTGCTGCTGTTGTGACGGTGTGAAAAGGAGATGAGGGAGCTCTTTTACCTCATCTGTTTGGTAAGCTGGGAAAAATTCTGCTCCTGTGCACAGAACTGTCCTCCCATGCTTCCCCATGGCAGGACTGTTTCTGTACTGGAGCTGCTTCTGCAAGCATGGACAATTTCCCTATTCTGGGGTGCAAGCAGACAAATCATCTGCCAGATAAGCTTGGAAATGATCGTGTCCTGCTTTTAGGGAACAGGCAGACATAGAAGCAGTTCAGGGGCAGTGGAAGGAGGAGCTGTTAACATAAATGAGCTTTACTTATGTGCTATTATAATCTGCACTGACTGCTTGGCCTAGATTTGGGGCTAGTTGTGAGGTGGGGAAGAGGGATTAGCACATTGCCATATGTTTTTGTCTTAATGGTATGTTTCATAGATCATTTTTGTACCCCACAGCTACATTTGGCAGGCTTCCTTTCTAGCATTTGGTAATGATTCTTTATAAATGCAAAAAGTAAAAGATGCCAAATGCATTCTTTGAAACCAGAACAACTGACAGAACAACAGTTTGCTCTAAACCTGGTCCTAAAGCAGAGCACAGGCTATCAGTAGGGGGAACTCTATTTCCTCATGCAAGTACCCTTTGTTATGCTCTCAAATGATGAGGGTTCTGCTGAGAGACTGTCAGTTTCTCATGCAGGAGAAAGCAATGACACAGGAACCGTTTTCCTCTTCTTGGGACTATCTCCTTCCTCCTGCTACTGCTCAAAGCACTCCTCCTACCTTTTTGTCCATCCTAGCTCCACTGTTCTCTTTAAGATATTTTCTGAACTTATTCCAGTTCAGAGAAATGTTTACAGTGAGAACCATATTGTTAATACCTCACCCACATTTGCCACAGAACTTGAAGACTGCTGCCTCTTGTTCTCTTCTCAGTGGTTTGAGGGAGGCCCAGCTTATGATTTCCAGCCGTGCAGCAGCCCAGACTTAACAATTACTTTGGCCATTCTTCCACTTCTGTAGATGTAACAAACTTAACTTTTCTGCCATTCCTTACAGCTTGTGTTCTGACCTTCTGCCCATCCTTGCTAGCTCCCTCTAGACACTATACAAAGTGGATTCATCCCTCACTTGCAGCATGGAGTACATCAAAATCCCAGTTCCTAGGTGTTAGTGCTGTCAGCACAGCCCCAAACACGAACAGCACTGCAACATACCAATCATTATGCACCCTAAGCCTGTTTGGTGTATGCTACTAAATAATGCTACAGTGTAGTACAACACTGGCACCCACCAGCAGGACAGGCGAGGTTTACATTTGTGATGTTTATGGGAAATGTCTAAATCCCTCCTTAACTCTTGTGTCCTATAGGTCCTTCCTTCCAGTAGTACCTTACTGCACTCTGTCAGAATCTCTTTGATGGTATGAATGCCTCTGTGAACATTACCATACTAATGCAAGCCTCAAAACAGTCTTCTGAAGAAGGCAAATGCTACAGTTTTACTTTGCCAAATGGACAGGCTGGGGTGTAGAGAAATGCTTGCTCATGGTAAACAAGTCAAGAGCAAAGCAGGAAGGGAACTGAGGAGTCCTGATGAATTGCCAACCAGCCACTTAAACGGAAATTTAAATTCTCATTATCTTCGTGTCATGTAACTGATGTCTCAGCTATTCACCCTACATAGTGTGAAATTCATTTGATTCACCTAGAACTAAACTAGTCTGTTCCCCAGCTTCTCCAAGAAAGAAAGGTACATCATGATAATAAATACACATAGATATTTAACAGGCAGGAGAGACTGGCAGCCAATTCAAGTATACATAATAATCAGAGTAAGGAAGAAAATGTACTGGAAATACCTATGCAATTGAACGTGTCTTTAAGACAGGCAAATATAAAAATCGGACAGGGGGAGGGGAGATCTTGGGCTTTTTTTTCTACAGGTGCATTTTTGTTCATTTTCCAGTGTGACTTCCTTCCAAGGGATACTTCTTAGAGCAGGAAGTTGGATGGGCTTACACTAGCCATCCACTTTAGCTTCTGGATATAAAAACTAGTCGAGATTTCCAGTAATGGCACTTTTTCCACCATCATCTACCTTGTGCCAGTTCAGGGAACAGAGTAGCACCAGGAGGCTGATCCAAATTCTGGTGTGACTTTTCGTCTGCCCTGCTGCAAGTTAACATACTCAGTGAGGCAACACAGAGTCCTGAAAGTTTTGCTGAAAACTACATTCTCCATAAGCATACTTGCTTAATTGGATAGCAAGAAGAAAGTAGCCTGTGCTACCTCTCAACAACTTTCAGAGTTCCTCTAAGTTCTGCAGCATTCCACTCAGAAAAATCTCCCCAGTAGCACGTGTAGCTTGACAAATGAATAAGGATTCTAACGGCTGGCCAACAGCAAATACTACTCCTCAAAAAAAACCCAATGCACCCATCTGCTCCTCTCCCCTCCCCCCTACAAAAAAAAACAAAACAGATAAAGCTCCAGGGGAAGTGCCTGTAAAAAATCCCATGAAATTGAAATTCCTGAAATACAGTTCCAGTCTGAAACACAATTCCTTTCCACCATCAGGCAACTAGAGTCCAGCCATGGACCTGGTTGCAGCAGGACCATCTCCTGAAGGAGAGTGCTGCTTGGGACACTGACCCATAACTAAATAGGGGGACAAAATAGTAGCAACGGTTCTGACTTGGCTTTATTCTGTGCTGCTGCAGACGCTCTGGGAAGAGGACCTCCTCCCTGTTACAGAGAGGCACCCAAACCCTGCCAGTCCCCAAAATGAACACCACAAGGACTATACATCTGGTACACTGGGCAGAGATGATCAAAGATAACCAGGTAAGTGTACTTTGGAAAAAAGTGCCTTTTGGAATAGTGATGAAAGCCTGGGTCCTGGCCTGGGTTGTTTTAAATACAAAGGGGCACTTGGTCAGTATGCTCCATGGTCATGTTTTTTTCATTGGCTAACATCTGCTTATTTGAATATCATGAGCCAGACAGTTATCAATGTGTTACCTCCCACAGCCAGCTGGGCTACCACACACCAGTCTGCAACTGGAGGCAAACAAACCACTAAGCAAGATGTGAAATAATGTGCATCCTCTCACTAATCCTCAGACCTTTCCTGTTTTACTCCTCTTAGATATTTTTCTTTTTTAATTTAATTAAATGAGGTAATGAGAAGCAGTATAAATCACTTTTAAGGAAACATAATGGTAAATCATCTCAAACTTCAATACTTACGAATTGTAGTTCCATTCACTTGATAGGTGCAAGTAATGCCATCGGTTTTCCCACCAAGGGTTAAACCATTTCCTCTAAGAACAACTTGAAACTCCTCTGGAGAGAAAAGCAAAAACCCAAAATCACTGATTTGTGCTGCACTGCCATAAATTAAACCAAGAGAAGTTCAATATCGCTTGCAATAAATAAAGCGTAATGTAGTAATACTTCAAACTCGTTCAGGTCTCCTTTTTACTTGACCCCTCGATGCTGCACTATTGTTAGGTCACTAGAGGAAAAACAAAGATTTGTTCCCAAATCCTTGTTATTAAGGCAGCCCTACTAGAGTGGAATTTTATTCTGACTGTCAACAGGATCTGGGGCTCAGTTGCTCAGTGAGAAACAGTTTCTCAGTGAATGCTTTAACAAATTGGAAATCTGTCTCTGAGTCACAAGACTTCTCAAACCTGGGTCAGGCCCACTTGAAGTGCCAGATGAAAAGAACATTTCTCCTCAGTACTGCTCCCGGAAGTTGTGTAAGGGCCATGCCACTTGAGTAGTGCAGTGGAGGGGTGAAAATGCCTTGTTTACCATGGCCGCTGATTTCACTGAGACATTAATGTTTTTACAAAAACATCAAAATGCGGAGATTTTGCAACTACTTTATTTTGATTGGTCTCAAACTGTGTGGATTGTGAAATCCAGAAAGATGAGCCCTTAAAATTTGTTGTGACTCTTCTACTTACTAAATACATTAGCACTTGCTGTGTGAAAACAAAATCAAATGCTTTGCTGCTTATGCTCCACAGATTGGTGACAGGGCACTAGAAATACTGTCATGAAATAAGATTAACATAAATCATCAGGATCCCCAGAATTTAATTCCGTGACCATAGGTAAAACAGTATTTGAGTGCCTCAGAATGTGTCATTGCTTGGAATACAGAGGCAAGTGCAGAGCATGACAAATGGAAAAGTGGCAGATAAATACATCTCAAAACTTCTACAGGTCTTACTGAAATTATTGAAGTAGGCCCTGGAGGACAGTTCCTCTGAGGAGAAAAATGAGTCAACAGAGAAGGGTCTGATCTTTCTTTAACTCCTTCAGGATTTTCCTAGAGATGTTCCATTCTAGAGAACTGTAGTGTTTCCCTTGAGTAAAATAGGGAAACCACAGTCCTATAATTATTGAATGTTGTATCTTAAAAGTATAAAAACTTACCTCCCACACAGACACTGGATGGCTCCAAATATAAAATCTCAGTGCATGATTGCTTCAAAACCTATTGTAAAGGAGGAAACTAGGCATAAATAGGTTTCAGAGTACTATTTCAGTGAGCAATACTAATTTGAAACAAAAGCTCACCCAGAGATGATACACATGCACAGCTGCAGGCTTGATTTGCATAAGCCTGATTTTGTAGGACACTGCCTTGACCATGTACAACTTGTGTACTCCTGCACAGTCAAGTCTCCTAAGAGTTCATAAGACTTGGATTAGTTTGTTTAATCTGGGACAGTATTCAAAACATGATGTCTGATTTCAGTCTTTCAATTTGTGTCCAGATAGCTAACCTAACTTTCCATGAACCCAAAACCTAATATTTAAGCCAAAAATTAGTCACAAGGAGACTGATCCAAGACCTAATCCAGTCAAAAGCGGTCTTCCAACAATCTGCGGGTCAAGCCAAGTGCCCATTCTCCCAAGGTCTGGCATCCTGCCCTATGTAAAGCAGAGCAGGAACACAACAGTGTTCTCAGCTGTGCTGCCTTCTATCAGGCATTTTTTTCACTGCTGCATCATCACTCTGCATGCTTTGGTTCTCCACCCAGTCAGGGAATACTATTCTAAAATGCTGGGGCAAAACAATACTCGTAGAGGTAACTCAGAAATACAAGAGATGGAATGCAAAAGAAAAGAGGAGCGAGACAGCTTTGATGGGATTATACTCATAACGACTCAGTCACCACCCTTAGTTTCAGCCAGTCGTTTTACCATTTACAGACACAGCAAGTGACCAGGTTATCCATGGTCACTGAACCAGATGTGTAAACTGTGCCTAGGTGATTACTGCAGACCACTTCATTTTCCACTTGAAAATGGCGCATCTCCAAAGGAATGGGTTGAGCTTGCCTGACTACTACTGTTGCTGGGATTCAGCTCTGAGGCCATACTTCTAGCAGCTCTCACTGCTAGTATCCAAGCCCCACAGCAGAACTCTTACTTATTATTGTCCAGGAGGGAGATGTGATACCTGTTATGAAAATATTAATCCATCCTCTCTCAGCACGTAATGAGATTTCTGCTAACTCGGGGAATGAGTCTTTTGAAGCTTGCAGAGTTAAACACACAGGAACAATCCACAGTTTAATTTATTTCTACCTTTACATGATAATGTCTGGAGTTTTGCTGGTTTTGGTTTTCAGTGTTCCTCTCAGAAAATTTTGAACATGTCTTTGTATGGTTTTCCCTGTAATAAGTGGTGTATTTTTAGCAGGCATTGACACATGCTACTACATGGAATCAATTCAGGTCCTTGTAATGGTTTGAACAGTAAAAAGTTCTGTTACTGTGCCCTCTCTACCTCCATTTGCCAAAACTGCCTGCTCCTGAGCTGGTGTGACTGTGTCAGTACGTGTAACTCTGTATTAACTCCATTTTCATTCCTTTAAATACATCTTCTTTACTCTGTCGAATCTACTTGCTAGTGATTTCTGTTACCACAAAGCCAGGCCCAGCAAAAACCATGACACATGTTATTGTTTGTTATGACAAAAAGCATGCCAAGCTCCAAGACACAGAATAGCCTGCCTAGTTTAACACTTCCCTATCTCCTGTCTCCCCACAAACTTGTGTGCAAAGGATCTTTTTAGTGTATAAAAACCCATTTATAAACATTAAGTAGCATCTCAAAAAGCAGACACCTTGCAGGCATGTACAGTTGGATAAGACACAGCAATAGAAATCTTTGGAAAGAATGTAGCTTGAAGTCCAGCAGGAGCAGACAAGTTTATGCAAGCTGAGTATCTCCATCTCACTTCCAAAGAAGGACTCAGCTTTTTGATTGGTGTTTCAGTGTAGAGAGAAGCGTTACCTAGTTGGGGGTTGGGGGGGAATGTTTTGTGCAAAATAGAATACAGAAAGAATAAAGCATTTCATTTACTGTAATCTCAGATTTCAAGTCTGATGAATAGTCCAACATGTAGTATATAACCAGCAGCTGGCAGTCTCAAAGCCCACTGAACAAGGGTTTTTTTACAGCAGCACTGCATAAACAGAAAACCATTCCAACCCCTATCGTATCCCCATTTTCCCACTGTCTGATGAAGTAGGGCATTATGAATTGAGGTAGGGAGAGGGCAAGACAATGACAAACAATCTGTCTTTTCTTGGAAAGTAGCAGTTTTTAATTACACTGTAGCCAATAGTGATTTTTCTAATGCTGTAGATCTGAATGCAATATAAAATGGGCATAAGACCCTATTTGGACATGCTTACCTCCCTTTGGATTATAAAAGAAACTGGGGGGGAACACCAGCTGAGAATAAAATATGGCCTAGATCGAATTATCACAATTCATGAAAAAAAAGGAAGTTTCAGTATAGAATTCGGGATACACTGATTTCCTACATGACAGCATGGAGATGTGCTGCTCTTGACAGAAAGCATGAAAATACTGTGTTTTAATACTGCTCCTAAAAATAAACAATTGCTTTGATGCTATTTTTTCATCATTTTAATTATTACCATTCTCCACTTGGCTTGAGAAAGCTATACTGTTCAGAGATCTTCAGTCTCTTTGCAAGGGTGGTGGCATAAGACTGCCATTTTCAGCATAACAAAGCTTGCATTAGGAAAACAAGGTTTTGTGGAAGTACTAGAATTTTGTTTTTCTAAGTTTAACTGGTTCTTTTCCATCCTTCAATAAGCATCTTTAAAAAAAAATGCTTTAAAAAAAAAAATAAAATAGTATAGGAATCTGTCTTGTCTCTGAAAATGCTTCCCTGCAACAACAATCAAGTTAACTCTACGAAGCAAAAATGAAGGTAGCCTTGTAAAGAATTTGGAATCCCACGGAACCAACTAAAAGAATACACATAGTGTTTTGCTTAGCCCTTGACATTCTAGGTTCTTCTTATCACTCCCTCTAAGCAACACTGGAACAACATGCAGAACCTCACTTTCCACCAGTTACGTATGACAGCATTCTTGCGAAAAGTCAAAACCCATGGACTGTACCCAAGCACAATCAGATAGAATGGTCTCATTTGCAGTACACTCCTCATCTTTCCCAGTTCAGGATAAGCAAAGAGAATGGTCTGGTACTGCAAATCCATGACTTAGAAACCTCCTGCCCATAAGAAAATGCAAAATAGTCACTATTTAAGGCTATCCTTGGATAGGATAGTTACTCTGCTGCCATAAAATACATTTGAACAAGATTATAAATTGCCTTATTTAAACTGCATGCAGGGAGGGATTTGGAGAGTCGGTGTCACCCATCTCATTTCCTGAGCTTACAGCAAAAATAGAGTGCTCTTCTCAGGGGCTTGCAAAGGCTTTCCTCCTCGTCACCTCCTGGAATGCCAGCTGTCCCAGAAAGAAGCATTTCCCTACCAACCAAAGTGCAAAACAGTTGAAATCTGCCAGCCTGTGTCCTGTCGTCTCATAGAGTCATAGAATCCTTTAGG
>NW_008614628.1:1463-7292 GCF_000691845.1 Merops nubicus | reverse complement strand
CGGCCCGCACCGAGCCCGAGCCGCTCGGAGCACTGGTCACCGTGGTGCGGTGTGAGCCCCGCGCAGCCTCCAGGCGCTGTGGGGGTTTTGACTGAGATCCTGACGTGGGTGTTTTGACTTCGCAGGTCAGAATGGCATCCGATGAGGGAAAACTTTTTGTCGGTGGATTGAGTTTTGACACCAATGAACAGTCATTGGAACAAGTCTTCTCTAAATATGGACAGATCTCGGAAGGTAAGGTCGCGGTTCCAAGCTGTGGTGATTCCTGTAAATTCCTTACATAGTGCAGGTGCTGATGGTTTTTTTATTGTCCTTTCTCGTTATAGTTGTTGTGGTGAAAGACAGAGAGACTCAGAGATCCAGAGGTTTTGGTTTTGTTACTTTTGAAAACATAGATGATGCTAAAGACGCCATGATGGCCATGAATGGGAAGGTAAGGAGGCTCGGAGCAGCTTTTTTATTTCCTAAAGCATAGTAAAGGAAGCACAGAAATAGTTTTTGTTCAGTGCTGTTTAGAAAACTGGATAAACTCTAACATTTAAAACGTTGAAATAATAAAAACTGACATTGCTTCAATTCCATGGTTTATCATATGTGACTGAAAAATAGCAACAGTTTATAGGGAGACCTGTATGTACTCTCTGAACGTAGATTTACTTGTGTATTTGGCTTAGTGGTGACATGGAGTAGAACCTCTGCTTGTGAGAGGTGGGAAATTGGGGTGCTGTGTAGCTGGTGTTGAAGGTGTGCGACTCACAGTGCGTGGGGTGTGCTGTTTAAACGTTTAAACACAAGCTGATTTATTCTTTGTTCCTTGTTAGTCTGTAGATGGTCGTCAGATCAGAGTGGATCAGGCGGGAAAGTCGTCAGAGAACAGATCCCGTGGCTACAGAGGGGGCGCCTCTGGGGGCAGAGGCTTCTTCCGTGGCGGCAGAGGTCGGGGCCGTGGCTTCTCGAGAGGTGAGGGTGCGTGAGGGTCGTGGGTGGTGCCCCAGGCGTGGGTGGTACTCACCAGAACGCCTGAAAACAGATGTGTCTGTTGAAGGCGGCGGAGACAGAGGCTATGGCGGCAGCAGATTTGACTCCAGAAGCGGAGGATATAACGGCTCCAGAGACTACTATAATAGCAGGTAAAGTCAGCATGACTCCTAGTGGGGGGGTTGTGGAGCTTCCCAAGCCTGTTAGAGGTCAGAGGTATTTGAGCAAACCTAAAGCGGTGAACGTTCTCCCCGGCAGGAGTCAAGGTGGCTATGGTGACAGGTCTTCAGGAGGCTCCTACAGAGACAGCTACGACAGTTACGGTAAGTCTTGGTTCAATGGGAATGACGAGTACGTTTGCTGTAGGAACTCTAAACCTTCTGCCCTGTACTCGAGTCTGGAAATGCCGCATGGCTCAGTCGGACTGTGCCGCTGGTGCTGTTCTTGCCCGTAAGAACCAATCTGCCAGGCTTTGGACGTGGTTGTGCCGTTAGATTTCTAATTTGTAATGCATGTGTAGGAGTTGCTCGGATCTAAGGCAGAGCAAGTGTTTAAAATACGTTCCTCGAGCTTGAGACTAAGACAAAAAACTCAGATGCCCTAACAAGCTTTAATCAAGGGTGGGGGAGTTCTCTTACGGTGTAGCAAACTAGCGCTAGCTTCGGAAATAATGCAAGGGAGTAAAATGCTGGAACTTGTCTATGCTTCAGTGCCTTTACAATTGTGCCTGCTTCTTGTCCTCAGCTACACACAACGAGTAAAAATCCTTCCTGACTCAAGATCGTCCTTCCAATGGCTGTATTTATAAAGATTTTTGGAGCTTCGCTGAAATCGTTATTGTGTAGTACATCTACTTGTATTTTCACTTTTGTAGTATTATCAGTTCTAATCTTGTCAAACACAGCCTGACAGCTTCTGATACGAGATGGTCTAATTAGACTTTTCTTTAAGAAAGCTCTGCTTTCAAGTGTTTTTAATCTTTTTTGAAAGCACTTCAGATTTTATTTTCTTTCATGATGAGCCAAGGTTGTTTTTTTTTTTTTTTAAAGTTGTGAAGTTGGTGCCCCAATCCAGTTTCTTTTGAGATAGAAAGGACCTTTAATCCAATGTTCACTGGAAGCTGAACAAGCTGTGGACTCTTTTTTTTTTTTTAAGTGCATTACCTTCGTCTTTTGTAACATTCCTTTAGTGTAGCAAGGTAGGAATGCAGCCTGGGTACAGATTGGAAGGCAAACCACCTTGATATATCTAAAGAGAAACTTGCTTGTATGTTCAACCTGCATAACGGTATTTTTACTGTTGTAATGATGTAAATTACCCAGAAATAGACTTGCAAACTTACCATAAAAGAGGTTCTTGAAAATGTTTATTTATATTGTCCTTTTTTACTGGAAGAAATATGCATATTCCATTGATATTGTATTTGAAGTGGTAAAGGATTCTTGTATACAGTTTTCTTTGGCTTTACGAAGCCTATTAAAAGACCGTCTGAAATGAACTCTGCTCCTGACATTTACATTTCATTGCACAACACAGTCCTTGAAGACGAAGAACAGTCTGAGCAGTAGAGGATGCCAGAGAAGACTAGCAGTAGTGTAAGAGCGAGCCAGATTAATGGACCAGTTGCTAGAATTTAATCTTAATCTGTCTTGACCTGAGAATCTGTCAATGTAACTTGCACATAAGAACAGTCAGACTCGTCCCGAGGCAGCGGGCTGATGGACAGTGTTTTACCTCAGGATGTTCTAGCACTGAAAGCTGACCTCAGAACTCGAGGGTATGTGTGTGTTAGGTAGGATAATGGATGTTTCCTTAAAATACTGCAATAGCCTACACGGAAAAGCCGCAGCGAAGAATCAGTCTGTTAGTAACTGGCCTAGCTGGTAGCTCGCCAGGGGTGTGGAATGGTAGGTGCATTGCCATGCTTAGCTAGCTTTGTCATTGCCTTACAAGTTCTAAGAATTCTTTGCTAGCATATGGAAACTGCAGTGTCCTTGGAGAAAAGAAGTGTTGTGCCTCCAACAGAAACCTCTGAGACGAAAGCTGCTCTCTTGGCTAGTTCATATGTGGAAATAGTCCTGTAATTCGAGGTAACTCCTTTTGCTCATGTCCGCATCCTTCCTCTTGTTGAGAGCTCATTTGAAAGTCTAATGTACCTGTGAAATATTCCTTTTGACAATTTTGGTCAACCGATGGAAAAATTGTAACCCATGCCGTATGCAACCTTTGGCTTGTGGCACAACTTCGGTTCCACAGATCAGAGTTGGGCATGACGTCATGTCTTGCTAGTAGGTACGGAAGCAAGATGGGAAACGACTTCCCGACTCTGTGTTCATCTATTGAGACTCTTCCTAGACTTCATTAAGTTGCTCACTTTAATTGTAGCTTTCTTTGCCATCCTACTTGTTGCCATTAACTTTTTCCCATAGCCCACACCTCCTAAGCAGCCATGCCAAAGTGGTTAAAACTCTCTGCTTAGGGATCCAATGATTTTTGGCTGGCGTAGCAAAGGCATCAGCCAGCCCTGGAACAGTTTTCCCAGACTGTGCTTCTGTGATGTGATGGGTTCAGCGAATGGCTTGTGAAACCCTCGTATCTGACGTGACCTGTGTGGGGGGAGGTGGGTGGCGATGCAAAAATCTCTGCTTGATGTTCGTATTAATGCCTCTCTGCTTTGGCAGGCTGAAGAGAAGATGGACACTGGCCACAGAAGCTGAGTGGGGCTACTGAAGCAGGAGTGTTCGTGCCGAGGAAGCGGGACCAGGGCACGGGTTTGCCAGACAGGTAATGTCTCTTCAGTTGCCCCTCATCCCTGTGGTTCTTGTGAGCCAAAAGCTTCAGCTCCGTTACCATTCTACTGTGGTAGAGCCCAGCCAGTAGTTTCTAGGTGGAAAATCTCCATAGACTTTTCTCTGCCTGTAAATTGACTGTTGTCTTACTTTTATTTCAGCAATGAAACTCCTCAGAGAAGACCCAGAAGGAGAGCCACTGACTGGAGGGGTGCAGATGAAGAGCTCTGAGCAGTGGCATTACTGATTTTTATACAGCTCAGTTGAAGAAGGAAATAAGTCAATTAAGCTAGAATAAAATACTGGAATATGGAAAAAAACCTGAATCTTTGTAGCACTTTTGTGGGGAAATATAAGAACATCAAATCATGGCCAAGACATGGAATAGGAATCTAGTTAACTGAGGTGTCTAACCTGGTGTGCAGCCCAGTTACTGCATCTGTAGCCTTGAATTAAGTGGCCTGTTGACATTACATTTGTGCATCTGCCCAATTTCAGTGAAGCAGCTCCATCTGAAGGGACCTGTCAGATGAGAAGTGGCCTAAACAAGGAGTCGCTGTTGGCCCAGTTCAAATAAATGCTCTAAATCTGAAAGTAACAGTTCAGGTACTGGTAAATTAACTTTTTTAATCTCTTGGATTTTTTTAGTAGAGCAGCTTCATCAGGTGAAACCCGCTCTAAAACTGAAATATTTCCCTGTGACTGAAGGGCTGCACAGCCAGAGCAAATCCTCCTGGGCTGTGAAGGGGAAATGCAGCCTGAGATGAAAGGAAAGAGCTGCCAGTTGCTGAGGCTGCAGTTCTGTGTTGATTCCTCTGGACAGGGGTAGAATGGCTCATAAAAGACTTTGTGCCATCTTCCCTAATTACCAGATGCTGCCTCGATTTGCCATGTTGTGTTCTACTGAGACTGTTCTGTGCAGGAGTTAAAACCCTGGAGTTGGACTGTTCAGGTTTTTCAATTGCTGTTTGGCAAGTGATAATTTTGATTGTCCTGCCTCACATACAAACAACTTGTTCTCATGCCCAGCTCCTGCAGGACTCTTGCTGAATATTTCACTTATCTCTGGTCTGTTGACTTCCACTTGTTCTCCAGTAAGCTGGGAAGTTAATGGGAAAGTTTCTGCCTTTTGTGTTTGGCTCAAGCCAGAGAGATCAGCTTTCTAATCACAACTCCTGCCTTGGTGCTTTCTCCTCCCTAGTTTTATCCATCAATGTGCTAAACCAAACTTCCCTTTTCTTCTTTGTGTCTTGGTGTAGAACAGTTGTTCTGAAACTAGATTGCCACCTTTTCCCTGGCTCTAAGGGAGCACATGGGAGTGCTGGTTGCTGAGTTCCTCCAGCTGCTCCTTGATTCCATCTCTTGCATGCTGTGGATTCAAAGAACTCTAGTGATGGATGTTTTCTGATAAATCACAACTCGGCCCATCCTTAAAAGTCCTTGCCCTTCAGGCTGTCAGATGTTTGATGGGTGAGACCCATGTTCTGCCAAGTCGTGCCAGAGGAAGCAGCTGAGATGCCTTTACTTCCCCTCTGCTGCTGCTCGGGCCGCTCGCTGGCACGGGGCTCTGGAACCAGCCCCTCTAACCACGCGTCTGGCTCAGGCCAGGGGACACGTGCCCATTGCTGGTGAAAAATGAGGCCCTGTCCTCAGTTAAATCCTGAAAATGGCAGCGCTGTAACAGGATTTATCGAGCTGACAGCTGGGAATGTGTTCTTGGCAGCTGGGGAGAGGGTGGGGCAGGAGGCTGCGATGCGATACGTGAAGGCAGCGAGGGGGTTCCTGATCTTGGATGCTCCTGCCCACACTTGGTGTTAAAAGAGCACAGCTGATCGCTTTGTTCAGCTTCCTCCACACCTCTTTTCTGGCTTTGGTTATGCTACACCCTGCTTGAAGGACTTTTAAGAGCAGCATATTATGAAAAGCAAAAAAAAAAAAATCTGTAGGCTGAGTGCCTTTGGAGGCTGTGTGGGTGTTGTGTTGTGCCCTGTGTGTGGGTGTTGTGCCCAGTGTGTGGGTGTTGTGCCCAGTGTGTGGGTGTTGTGCCCGGTGTGTGGGTGTT
>NW_008614628.1:0-1378 GCF_000691845.1 Merops nubicus | reverse complement strand
GTGGTGCGGTGGGTTGTGGGGTTGTGCCCGGTGTGTGGGTGTTGTGTTGTGCCCGGTGTGTGGGTGTTGTGCCCGGCAGCAATGGCCACGGGGTGTTTGAAGGGCAGGACTGATGGTGTAGCCACTGGCCCTGGGCTTGTTGCCACAGTCAGCTCTCCAGAGCAGACAGGCACGATGGGGGCCAGGCACTTTGCTGGCACAAATTAGCTAAATTAAGTACTGGGTAAAGCCTGTTTAAAAACTGTGGTCTTATTAAGAAATGTTTTCTCTTGCCCGGGAGTCCCAGGCACGAAGGAATTCAGTAAGGGCACAAACAGGGTGTGTGCTGCCTGGAGCCATCTCAGCAACAGGAGCAGCCCTGGGGGCATTCATGCATGCAGTGGGCTTACCTCCTGAAACCTACTTTTGCTTCTTTTTTTAACCTTTCCCAAATTATCTAAGTGAACAGGGTTTTAAAAAAGAAATCAGCTGACACACTTTTGAGGGCTGTATATAGCAATTCACTGGTGAGGATTTTTGCATGTCAATGGAGGAGGATGATACAGGGGCACGTGAGCGTGGAAAAACCTTTACTGATTAAAAACATGGTGACGTTTAAAGGAATTCAAAATGTAAACACTTGCAAAGCATTATTTGAAAGACCTTCCTAAACAGATGCTTAAACACACGCAGACATAATAAGTGCAAAAATAGAGGCCTAGTTTGAGGTGCTGTTATTTTGGCTTTGCTAATTACAGCACTGTGTAAATGATTTGTTGCTGAGTTGAGGGGACAGCACCTTGCCGGGGCTGGATGAAAATTCATCCTTGTGAAGGTTCTCGGGTGCTGTGGCCCTGATGTGGCGACTGCTGGGGCTGACCCGTTGGCACCCAAAATGTCCTTTACTCGCAGTCCAGGCAGTTCCAGGCTTTCCTCCAGGAGGAAAGCTTGCAGGGGAAGCAGAGCTGTGCCTCAGGACGGCTGACGGACCCCTGGGGCGAAACAAGGCGTGGTTAGAAATGCTCAAAACGCTTCTGTTGCAGGCAGGGTTCACCTTCGGCCGGGAAACTGGGGTGGCCCCGAGGGGGAAATGGCGGCCCTGGGGAGGGGCGTCTTGCTGTGAGGGGTGAACGGCGACTCTGAGGGGGGGAGTAATGACCCTTAGGGGACGATGGTGGCCCTGAGGGAGGGAGAGTCTTGCTGTGAGGTAGGAACAGCAGCCCTGAGTGGCAAATGGTGGCCTTGACGGGGGAATGACGCCTCCGAGGGGAAAATGGCGGCCTTGAGGAAGGAAGTCCTGCTGTGAGGGGGGGCACGGCGGCCCTGAGAGAAGAAAGGGCGGCCCTGAGGCGGGGATGGCGGCCCTAGGGGGAACTCGCACCGTGACGGGGCAACCGCC
>NW_008614627.1:59249-63176 GCF_000691845.1 Merops nubicus | reverse complement strand
GCCTGTCCTTCCTAAAGAGCTTGTACAGTAACTTCACATTTAAAATTACATGTATATTAAATATTATCACATTAATCATTTTACTACCTTAATGTTTATTCAAACTATTACTATTTGTGACACAATTCCAGAAATATTTTTAAATGCTTGCTAAAACTCTCTAAACACCATATTTATGCTTGCTGGGGAGGTTTTGAGATTTAGAACAGTTAATACTATATTACTGGTTTGTATTATAGGGACAGTATCTCTATTAATTGCTTACTTAGCATTGTAGGTTTCCTCTGATTCAAAAGTGTTACTCAAATTAGTCCCTCTGGTTATCATTAGAACTGTGAGAGCCTGAAAAAAATCAAAGCTGTAGTGTAAGCCAGCATCAGTGACAGCTGCAAAAATGGTAGAATTAATAGAAGTATTTTTGTGCAAAGAAATGTTATTTTTATGTAAACATGTAAGCAATGTTAACCAAGTTTGTAAGTACAAAAATAGGAAAAGCCATTTTATGATAGGTTTTATAAAGTCACTCATTAAAAAAAAAAAAATTTAAAGTTTTTGTCCTCATTTTAAAATATCTAGTGCTTTAAACATTTTTTTTAAATGTAGAAATAGTGAAATAACTGATACTGTATTTATACATTACATGTGAAAAATATTGTCAAATAAACTAATGTGGAAATATTGTAAGTACCTTGTTATGACATTCATTTATTAAATTGTCTTATTAATTTATTCAATTTCCTGTATGTTATCCAATACACAAGGCCATCATGGTTTATCCATAAACAACATGCAACTCCGAGACATCCCAAAGTGTACTGTAACAGTATGGACAGGAAAGACAATGAGACTTAAATCTGCAGAGTATACGCCCCAAGGAATACTATTGCCTGTTATGGTTTATAGATTCTGCCGAGAGTTTGAGTTAGAGCTTTGCTGGTTCCTTTTGAAGAGGGTACTCACTGCATGCCTTTGCTCCTTTGTTGCCATAGCCTGAAAAAAATCTATATCTCTTCAATAAAATATTGCTGTAGCTGTTGAGATCCAATCTGCTTCTCATATTTATCATCATCCAGCCATCTGTCCTTAGAAATCATTTATAATAATTCAAAATTTCATGATGTAGTCTTGCCTAACAAAAATTTATGGGATTGTAAATCTAATTTTCACAGAGAACAACCCCTGAGATGATCTTAGGAACAGGGAATTCTGTGGTATGAAATGTTACTAACTGATATGTATTTTTAATTAAGTAAACTGTTACTAGTTCTGGTAACTCCTACAGAGAACAAAGACACTGTTCTACTCTTAGTGCTACTGTAGGCTCTCACATAGAATTAAAATATTCTTTTGCTGACCCATTCTTTTACACCACATTTCTTTTGATAATAAAATTTACAGAGCTTGCAAATTTGTAAGTAAATAATCACAAGGCATTATAAAATGTCATTTAATTTTGGTAATTATTTAATAACATGAAATACACTTTTCGAATGCTGCTTTTTTATATTATCTATCCTTGTTGTTTATCTTCTAATGAAAGGAAATCTCAGTGAGAAGAAACTTCATTGCAAGTCTCTTCTCTTAAGGCTTTGCTGAGAATTTTTATGCAGCAGTTATGGTATGTTCAGATTAGTAAATCATGAGCTACCAATGTTTTTACAGCAGTTACTGAATATAAGTTTGAAATTAAAAAAAAAAAAAAAAAAGGTTGTATAAAATCCTTAAATTTATACTAAGAGAAAAGAAAAGCAAGGTCTTTTACGTGCTACAGTAGTAGTCTTCTTGAAATATTAACACAAACAGTTCGTTTTCTTGAAAAATTAACATGTTCCAACCTGACCTTTTAGTCATACTTATTTCTGAAATACCATTTTGGAAAATCTCAGCATTGATACATGATGCCAAAGATATAGAAGACCATTGATATTCTCAGATCTTTACTTCTATTAAATGACAGGATTCTCAAAATAATTTGTAAGGAATGTGTTCAAACTATTGTAAGGTAAAGAAGCAATATTAATTGACATATATTGCAACACTCAATGGAATATAGTGTGAAGAGTTACACTAAGTCTGTGTGAACTTGTTCGTCAGTCCTGTCACTTCAGTTTTAAGATGTGTTATCTGGAATGATTTACAGGTACAAGGGGCTGAAAAAGAAGACATCACCATTTCACACCAAGGAATGTTCCAATTATACTCTGTTACTTGTATTAGCAATTTATAAATTCAGCTATCTAAAGTATGGGGCCAACGTTCTGTGTTGTTAATTGATATGGAAATGAATACGGTAATATACTTTGCAATTGTTTAGGATATTGAATGTGATAGGAAAACAATATTTAGCAGCTGTATATCTGATTAATATTTTGAAGAAGGTTGGAAGTGCCTACTTGAAGCACACACAGTATTTTTGTTTATAGATTCTATAATGAACACTTTTTTCGTCAAAATGATTACCTACATCAAATTGGAAGTTTAAAAGACGACAAAATGTCTAGGTGAATTGGCAAGAGGTGTACTTTCCTGACTATTGCACAGATAGGCCTGTGTTTATATATAGCAATAAATTGTTTTATTCTATGTAGGTTTCATGCAGTCTCTCTTTTGATTGAACATATCATTTAAATTCACACCAATACATCTTATTTGGGGAAGCTGTAAAAGTGTTGAACAAATATACCCCAAAGTGCCATAGGTCATCACTAAAAATTTTATTTTCCTACACAAAACAAAGCAGTCACTTCTGTCCTTTCTACACTGAACGATGCAGAAGCCCTTTAATAAACCAGGTCTTTTGAACCATCAAGGCACGCTGCTAAGAACCGCCCACACTTTCACCAACTTCTGCTCCTAAGAGTCTTGTATGAGCTTACAGGAAGGGTAACGTGTAAATGTGAAGTTTTAGCAGAGAAGGTCTACCACTGAACTTACAGGATGTCATGATTTTGTTAATGGCTTATATAGACATAAGCACACATTCAAATAATATGAAGACACACACTCTGTAAATTATTCCATGAAATGTTTTTCTGAATAATCTGTTATTACTCTTCAACAGTTACTGTATTTCCTTATTACAGTAACAGTGTGGATAGAAACAAGATGTTAGAATGCTTGTAGACTTTCCTATCTCTTCCCAGTGTGAGGACAAGAAGGAATGATTCCTTTAACAAACTTCATGCTAGCAAACACCAAGTGCTAAGGAGTCAACAGTTAGAACTCAAAGTCCATGTCAGAAGCAGCTTTCAAACAGAGTAGTTCTGTCTAGAAAAATGAAAACTTCATGTGTTCACATATAGATCATTCCCAAGGCACCCCATCTCAAGCTAAACTCAATTCTATGAAAACATTGCACAAAACTGCCAAAAGATATGATTTTATGGATAACAAAGCTGATCATTTAATTGATATTCAGACTGACAAATTGCAAACTTTTAATCATTATCTGCTCACAAGTTAAAGACATTATCAGGCTACAGCATGGGTAAAATTTAATCATTCAGTAGGTAAACTGCAAAGATCTGTTTGAAGGACTATCAGACCTTTCCTTGATATGGAGTCCTGTAGAAAAGGATCCTGCTCATCTTAACCAGGCAAAATTATATAGTATAGGTAAAGCATTTTCTATTTATGAATAGGAAAAAAAGGTCTATTTGAAAAATACAGAATGACACAGGGTTTTTTTGATTTTTGTAGGCCCCTAGCTGTAGTAACTTCTACTGAAAAAAAAAAAAAAAATCAAAGTTAGGAAAGAGCATGTCAATAAGGCAAATAGAAGGAACTTACTATGCATGCCTTAAATGTCTCCTCTCATTTCTAAGGATCAAAATGTAGTAAACTGTATATTGTAAACCATTTTATTTTGACAAGAAAATATTTGTTCTCTTTATACATAAGGCAAAAATGGTCTAACTACCAACAAAG
>NW_008614627.1:31197-59218 GCF_000691845.1 Merops nubicus | reverse complement strand
TTTCCTCATCTGGATCAAATAAAACATGTAAGAGTGAAACTTTACAGGCTCCTTTTTAACTTACTGATATCTTAGGAATTTTAATGCCTGAAGACTTTATTGTCTTCAATATATAGATTGGTCTACAGAGAGCCTTAATTTCATTACCCTCTGTGTCTTCTCCCAGCATCTCTCCTACTTTTTGCCTATGACATTATGAAATTTCTGATTACCGTCTTTAACTCATTATTTGAGGTATATACCGCAATATGAAAGTCCAAATGTACTTTTCAGCCAGCAGATCACACATAACAGCAGTACATTTATTTTTATCTCCTCGTTTGGTCACCATGCTCGATATTAACTTCCTAGCCCTTTGTCAGCTGGGACACTGCTAGTAAAATATGTATTAACTTTGTCCTGCAAACAGAGGGAACATTGCTATGAAGTCACAAAACTGCTCTATGAAGCAATTCTAAATGAGCAACCATTACTTATGTGCAAACAATGGTCTCTGAGCAAAATAGAGAGGGGTTAACCTGTTGAATTCAGAAGTGTATTGTCAGAAATATGCAGCAGTTGCAGTCTGACAACTTTCATATAATTTTTATCATGCAGCCTTTCCTTAGTATCATAACAATGGGGGAAATGACTTAATGAATCTGGAAACCATAACTGTTATTTGAATATTTTTTTTCCTCATCCCAAATAAAACTCCTGTGAAGATATGTGTTTTGTTTCTAAAAGTTTCCTGTCTTAGCTTCAAAAGAATCCTGACGAATAATTTTTGCATAGAACACTGTTCAATTAAATTAATTCAACCTAGTTAATTACTAAATTAATACTAATTCAGTTTAATATTTGAATGTGACTTTATTAGGGGAAAAAGTTGAATATACAGTGTAAAAATTTACAAATGTCTCTTTTACTTTAAAAGTGGTAGACATTGTACACAGCAGCAGTTTGGGAGCCTTTTGGAGAACCCACTCAAAGTTCATACTTTTTGTGGCCCGGTACGAACTATATTATCAGGTTTGTGACAGGGTATTCTGAATATATAAGATTGTTTCAGAGCATTTGCTGGATTGGTGGTCACCCAAAGACCACAGACTGAACAGAAACCCTACAGAGTTTTATTTATATAAATGTAATTTATATTCAGTGTAGACTAACCTGGCTAGATTCTTGGTAATAAAGGGAACATAGCACCCATCTTTTAGGATCTGTGGGCTTGTGTGTATATGTGTTCACAAGGATAACCTATGATGCCCTTTATGGTGCCAGCCACAGTAACAATCCGAGTGAAAGAAAAGCAAACTGCTCTAAGATCTACTATCATATATCTCTGGGGAGAAAAAGGATATTGTTATGGCCAGGAGACACAAATTTGCAAATGCAAAACCACCAGAATATGACTAGGATAAATGCACAGACCAACAGAACAAAACAGACTATGCAGAAAGCTACAAAGGAAAATGAGACAGATCCTGTAGCTAAACTTTCACAGCCTAGGTAACACCTTTACAGATGACTGGTCTTTTTCCTCAACTGTCTGTGGACATAAAAAGCAAGATAATAATCTTGAAAGAATGTGTGGTCTTAAACTAGATGTCTAAATTTTGCAGGGTCAGTCTGTATGGGAACTGCTTGTTTGGGGGAAAAGTCCTAAGAAGACAGTGCTCTGGTTTACAGTCTGGTCAGATGAATGAAAAGCATGAAGGTCCTTTGAGTGCCCAGCCCTGCAAATTGTCAAAGCCCATTACAGACCTGCTGTGGTGTATGAGGCACGTTGCAACTGCTTCCTCTCATGCTGTTTCCCAGTCAGTTTTAGAAGTCATCAAATATGGTGTGCTATCTGAAATGCTACAGTAACTATGCTATTTACAGTAACCAGAATTGGTACATGCATGTCTGAAAGTGCTGGCTAATAACCAGATTTCTTCAGTGTGCACTGTAGGTTGCTTCTTCTCCCACAGGAGAGTATAGATAGAAACCTTTAACAAGGAAATGAGAGATCTATTTTGCATCATTCTAGATGTGACATTCAATAGACATGTCTAGATATTATCCACAGACATATGTGAAAGGCAACAAGGTTGCCTTGGATACTTTCAGAAGCCTCAGAGCTGGACAATGCATGCAGTAGCCACACAGGTGCTGCCTGAAAAAGCCAAGGTTGAATGTGACAACGTAAATTTAGCTGATAAGCCCCAACATATAGAAAGCCCAGACTCTTGTGGTCATTCATTAAGGACGGATCAGGAAAGAATATGAGAACAAGTTACTGGTGAAGCTATAGCTCCAGGAAAGACCAGTTAATCCTAAGGTTAATTTGCTTAGTGAAGGTCAGGAATTCTATATAATTCATGGTAATAGTGAAAAAGGAGTTTGACAGACATCAGTGGAAGCAGCAGTTGCCCAGTGACACTGAGGGCCATGTTGGTTACAGACTGATGGACCAATGAAAAAAAAAGTTTTTCAAAAAAATACATTTGTTTTAAAAGAAAAATTGTTTGTATAGGGGAAATGCAGAGTAGCTACCAATTACATTAACTATTGAGCAGTGGTAACAGCAGTTGCTATCTAAAAACAGTTTCAAATCAAATATTACTGCTTTCTATTGTTTTCTTCTTTTTCCTTGGGAACGCTGTCAACACAAACTCTGCAGTCTTGAATCTACTCAATACAAATATGATAACCAATAATAAATAAACACAGCATGTTTTGTGTTTAGGTAGAATATTAGGTGATTTCTTTCTTTGACAAAGAAACTCCATTTATTTTTTTCTGTGTTCTGGAACATATGTGTTGCTGTTGCAAGCATGACACCATTTTGATTGTACTTCAGAGGTGTTCACTTTGCCAGCTCTAATGCAGTTTTTAACAGCTTGTCTTTTTGTGACACATTGCAATTATGCCAAACTATGTAATCACTTATTTCACATGGAAGTTTCAAGTTTTTGTATGATATGCAGCCTTGAAACTTAAAATTCCACTACTCAGGAAAGCAATTAACTGCCTTCTGGGGATGAATTTCACAGAAAAAAAAATTATTACTCTTGAAAAAAAAAAAGTCATGAACACAGCTCCAAAGATGTTATCTCCATTGCATTGGAGTAGGTGGGATTTTTGCTACTGACTTCAACTGAGTCAGGCTTTTGCCTCAGGACAAGCTGCTTCTCTAATGAATAATAATCAATGACTAAGACAGACAAAGCTATGGACCATCTTTCTAAAAAAGTCCACTTAAAATATTATTATATATTTTTCCTTTGCAGGCTCTCAAGCCTACACACGCTTAAGTTGTTCTCATGTTCTTGGATGTGGCACCATGGCCTGTTAAACAGTCTGAAAACATCCTTTTGGTTAGTGAAAGTAGTGTGTAGGATGCATAGATATGATTTTTGTTTAGCCTGAGAAGCAAAAATTTTATAAAATGAAAATCAAAAAGTAAATTACTTTTTCAAACTCCTACTCAAAGACATCCAATTATGAAGTAGTTTTCTGCAATTCCCAGCACTGAAGTCAAATCCCTTGAGAATTTTTTTTTATAAATCAGAAATATCTATGAAATATTAGCAGAATAGAAATGTTTTTCCCTTAGATGTGGAAGCAATGTAAAACATGAAAGGTTAAAAAAAAAAAAAATCAGAGAATTGATTGTATTTCTTGGTAGAATAGTCCAATACACTAGAATGTTAATAGTCTGTCATTCCTTAGGAATATGTTGTGTTTTGAAAGGCATGAAAGAGCTTTTGAAGGCATACAAACTTGTTCAACACAGAAGTAAGATTAAAAAGATACATTAAGGCACTTGTATCATATCAAAAGAAGTTTCTAGTGATCAGGCTTAGACAGGGACCTAGTTCCTTGATTGCATACTTCACTTTTATTTATTCAGGGTTCTTGGATACAAATTTTAGTGGCTTGAAATTTGAAATGACAGATTTTTTTGCACGTGTGGTTCGAAGTATTATCTTCCCTCGACATCTTTCCATTGTAATAAAAGTGGTCATCCTGCCTAAGCTCTGCATTTGTTCCCAGGGCAGAACTCAGAGCCAGCCTACTACTTCTTGCTTCAGAGAGCTGTTAGAATAATTAAAATAAAACTGAGGAATACAATTATTTAACATGACTTAAACTAGGGGATGAAACTGTTAAAAACAGAGGTAGATGAGGACTAAATTTTGTAAAAAAGTATGCACACTGCAACAGTCAAGTTATATATGTCTAATCACTTGTCTTGCCAATTACTAGACCGAGCGTGAATGACACAGCCAGCAGAAAGACAAACCAGTAACTTGACTGTATTGAACATAGAAAAGTCATTCCATGAATAATCACTGGGGTACAAATAAGTCAATTAGTTCACACGCAATCAACATCACCCCAACCATCCAAACAATGATATTTCACGACTGACTATAGGTGGAACAAATAAGGAACTGAGGTTTCCCATAGATGGAATGGGAAACAACCAGTGTTTTACCCCCAAGCAGACACCTGACCTTTGGTCACTCAGTGCAGGACCCCTGGGGTTCATTTCCCTTATGGCTCTCCCTGCAGGGCCGGCTGCACCCTGGGGGGAAGCTATAAGGCAAACTCACCACCTCTGTATGAAGGGCTGTGGGAATCACCCATATGTCAACCGTAATTTGGGGCTCAGGGTTCAAACCCCAGCATTTCATCACTAAATTCTCTTTTAACTAAAAAATAAATATTTCAGAAGAGTAAGCCCCAAATCTTCACAATTCATAGAAAACTCCAAAGCAAATATGCAACATGAGGTTGAAGTTCTGACCCTCTGCAAGGCTTCATTACCCATGTAAAATATATGAGACTTTGTTCAGTTGACCTTTTGCTGGTGTAAAAACCTTGGTATCAAGTATTCACCTTATATTATAAGAAGGAATAAGGTCATAGAGTAGGTATTTTCCTAGAAAGGAAATCTTAAGGATTGGTAACCATTACCTAGCTTCTGAATTTTAATTATATCATTAAAAAAAAAAAAAACACCACCCACTGGCTTCAGGAATTGAAACAATATTCCCACTCATAAACCATGCAACCACATTCTCTCCTCCTTGCTTGACTTATCTAGCAGCATGAATTTTCCATTTCCCTATAGTGACACAGCTTATCTCTACCCATTTTATACATGGCTGGGAGGTGAAACAGGTCGCTTCTGTCAGACAGGTTCCGAGTGAAAGCTTTAACCATGAAACTACCACGCAAAATGCTGTCACTGTGTTTTAGAGCAGCTATCATAGCATTTCACAAGATACTTAAACCTTTCTTTTAATATGAAGTAAATGCAGAGCATGACTATTATGTGACATTTGTGCACTAGCATGTTTGTATCTACCACAAGAGGATTACATATCTCGCTCTTCTAAGAATAGCTACATACACATGAAAAAGGCAGGCAAAGATGCTTCTGCTAGTGGTAGAGAAGCCTACAGCTACATTAAATACAGGCAGGAAAGAAGGAATGGTGGCAACTGAAAGCAGCAAATGATTTTTTGGCTGCTACACAAGTAAATTAACCTTTTATTGGTTAGTGGACCATGGGAATGGATTGTATCCCTGACAAACAGGCATTACCTGTTTACCGTAAGGACATTACCATGAGGAAACAGGCAATGAACGGACCATTATATCCTATAATATCTGTATATGTTGGAGTTCAGGAGAAAAGTTTAATTTTTTAATTAATTAGATCCTTTTATGCATGGAATGGCCATGTCATATACTCAACTGTTTTCAAACAGCTGCACAGTTCTTCTAGAGACAGAAAGCAAAGGGTAATCAAGCACTTCCAATTAAATTTTTAAAAGTATACGTTTCATGGCTTCACAAGCCCTTAACTAAAATATTTTTCAGAATCACTGATGAAGTCCTGCCTTAAATTCCAGGCTGTTCAGATTCCCAGCTGGACACAGGGGCCCTAGTCCTCCAGTATCATTCAAGCCACTGATTCAAAAAGTTACTCCTAAATAAAATTTCACAGGCACATACTCAGGCTTGTCTAATTTAACTTTTATGAAATGTTGACCTAATGTGTATGAAAGTGATACCTTTAATGATAACACCAGCACAAACTACAACAAAAGTGTTCCAGTCTACTCTTCCTGTGGCAGCATCAGGCTGTCCCCCCCTCTTCCCCTTCATCACTAATGCGGTTTAGAATCAGATAAAATACTCCGTGTCTCTGTTGTTGTTTGTGTCAGCATGCACTAATTTGGTAATCGCATGCTTTCTGATAGTCCCTACTACTCTTGCAGAAACCTAAATTTAAATTCTCTTTTCTTTTTCACAGACACCAGGAAACCACACCTGGAGCTTAAACATTATTTTTGGTTATGTGATTATTTTCTTCAGTGTCACTAGCAACAATCTAGTCTGTATTACTGTACTTGTAGTGACTCTTAAAACAGTTCTGTTGGCTTATGCTTGGGGATTTCTTTTTCTTGTCAGTGTGGGACCTTTATGCTCTTGCTCAGCTGGCTTCATTATCAGGTTCATTGGGGCTGAAAGCACAATAACCCACCGTATAGAACCTGTTATAAAGCTTCTTTCTATCTTTTGCTTATTTTTTAGTTTGGAGGTCTATAATAAGTGTCATGAAAATTGCTTTTTAAAAGTCTCTCACCTGTTGCTGCGCCGTGTCTGGTACTTTATTCCTTCTTTGGATTTTTATACCAACTTAGGTGGCCTAGTCTGGCCTGCATTGTGATAGCAGAACACTATCTCTATTACTAGTAATGTTGAGAACTTAGTTCTTTTTACAAGGCTGACTCTTTAACTGTTCTGAAATTCACTTGCTATACTGGATTGCCTTACAGCTTAGTATCCCCATGTGGTTTCCTATTCAAAATTTGAGAGCACATGAATAAACCAATCTCTTCCCAGCTTGATCTCCTTCACCACGATTTTTCACAAGATCAACAGATTATATCAATGTTTTTCTGCACAAAATAAAGATCCAGCTATGGCTCTGATCACACCTAAATCCTTTTAGCCAGGCAATTATCATTCTTACTGAGTGGACCTCGCTCATTGTGACTTTATGGAAGCAAACCTGAAAATTACATTCAAAAAATAATACATTAACACATCAAAAACACAGTGAGCACTATGGACTGAGTAGTTGAAAGGATATCAAGCTTATCAATGTTGCACAAACTAGGCAGTTCTGAAGGACATACTACTGTCTATATTGAACTGACTTAGCTTCTCTGCATACCTGGGAAACCTAACCATGACTCTGAAAGAGTCACAAAGGATTTAAGTTTCCCAGCATTTAAGTGAGCTTAAAAACATCACAGATATACACATGATATATTTTCTATGTTATACATAACACATTATACAATCATTATATATTAATATACCTATATTATATAGATAATAAAATATATTTCTATATTTACATGTAGAAGGAAGTGAAGCTTTTCCTCCCCTCACTACATACTTTTAAACACCACTTTCTATTCCTTATACGAACTGCTGTCCAGAAGTTTCTGTCACTCCAGGGATTCAGAGTTCATCTTCTTTCTGTTCTGGAAAAGCAGGATATGCATCAGATGCAGAAACCCTGAGAAAAATGATCAGGCACAGGGATATGTGCAATCTGATAGACTCTCTTAGGGGGACTGAATGAAAGTAGTGTGTGGGAGAGAGATAGATGGGTGGTGGGGGAACAACTTGTTCCAGTAGCATAATTAGGAAAGGATTGAGCAAATAATAACTATTTAGCTCAAGCTATGTATCTGATAGAATCTGTGACCATGAGATTCTCAAGTAAGATGCTGCCTGAGATATATAAAAAAGCAGAAATTTTATTATCTTGATGGCTTTTACAATGGTAATGACTTAATGAGATGGATAGGAAGATGCTCTAGTTACCACAACCACCACTCACTAGAAGTGAAAACTTTGGGCCCACACATACGATTTTTCCCACTTAGTTTAGCTATAGATGACCATAATGCTACTGAAAAGAGGATGAGAATTTTGCAGTTACCCAGAAACCTTCATGTTGCCTTCAGCAGTAGCATTCAACTGAAAACCTATTTGTGATTATAGCTATGTAAAATATCACTGAATCTCAGGAAAAAAAAATTAAAAGCTAACCAGAAAAAGAAAATCTGAACTAATTGAGTTGTCAGATAAATAAAAAAATATTCCTAGTGAAATTTTTTTGCTTTTTCATGATGTCAGGTTCAGCAACTCAGACCTCTAATTTGCAGGAAGCAGAAGGAAGGCATTTAATAATAATAGTTTTGAAAACTATAATTAAAATACACAGCCATGAATCCTGAATACTGCCTTCTAAGAGTGATTTTCATAACTGCCCAGAATATCCATAGTTTTCATTTCCCTCTGAACTGTATTGAAATTAAACTTCCTCTGCCCTGCAGTCAACCAGGAAGAATGTTACTTGACACCTTTTCTTATTTTGTGGTTGATGCCACCTAACACAATAGTTATACTTCCTCACTAAGATGTATCCACTCTATCTGATAGTTGACAACCCTCAGACCAGGAAGACTCATATGCTCTTCTGAAACTAGACATTTCAGTAGTGAAATGAATTATATTGATTCCGTTTCTTTTATTCAGCCCCTTCAGAACATCTGGGATCATGACAGAGCCTCCAAGTTGTTTTATTGCTCAATATGGCTCTATCACCTATGCAGTAGAATGAAACATCTGATGGCTTTCTTACAAAAGTAACAGAATTAAAATTTCATTATTTATAATTATAAGTACTTTTTTTTTTAAATTCAAATCAGTTATGTAGAACATATTATAGACACTTATATAACCCTTAATCTCATGTGAATACAGATTGTACAATTTTTTACCCAAAAAATGTTTTTATCGACTCTATTTCAATAATTTGTTAAATTATACTACCTGTAAATTGCAGAATATACTGTTACCTAAAAGTAAAACAAACTTATTGATAAACTGCTAATTAAATAAATCTAGATGACATACCCTTTGGGCAACAACAAAAGGGAAATAATTGAAGTTGAAGTTTGAATAATAAATGAGCAACACTACAAAAAAAAAAAAAATCATAGATGTCAGGTGGAAGGGAGGGAGAATTTTGTACCTGAAAGTACCAGATTTTCCTAGCAAGTTCAAAAGACTCTTGAAGTCAATAACCTTTTCTATTTTCTGTCTTTATATCTAACAAACTAAACAGAAACCTGAAGAGCAATCTTAGATGACCTGCTGCCTCTGACTGTGGCTATGGCAATGTGAGAGCACAGGGTGGACATAATTTTAAGTTACAGGAATCTCAAAGTAGCTTCTGAATTTTTTCTACCTTACTGTGAGGGATAAATGGTTCTACAGGCTTAAGTGCAGCGCCATAGACTATGCTAAAACTGTATAACTGATACCTTATTTCAGCCTGAATAAGAACCAGTCTTCTGAATACTGAATATTAGTTGTACTAGGCAGAGCACCTCAATCTTAGTTTATGTGAATGCCTGTGTAATTAATAGAAGCTAAAGGGGTTCATCAATTCATGCATAAATAATCAGCATTGAACCTCAGTCTGCTTCTCTATCTTGTAAAAAGATTAATGCATTAGGCACCAACCTATTTGGAGAATGTTCAGACTAAATTCCTTAATACATGTAAAATGCTTTAAAAAAGATTTATAAAAATTATGACAGATGCGCAAAATTTTATAAAATATAATTTGAAGAGGTAAGTGAAAACTGCCAGAACTTCACACACTTCATAATTTAAAAATGTGAAAGTACCTGCCAATGATTCACTGGAATTAAATTTTTTTGTTGCCAGGACCATTGCATTCTAAAAATAAACCATTTGGGGTGCAGTGATTTATTTACAACTATCTTATTGTTTCATCTCAGTCTCTTAATACTAGCGATTGAATCACAGCCTGAAAGTAGCAAATGGGGAGTTATGGACTCATGAGTGTGGCAAGCAAAGGCTTTCTACAGACTATCACCAAGTTTTTCTTCTCACTTCAGCCCTTGTTATGATTAAAGGTTACTATGTTTTGATAGCTAGAGTACACAAAACCTATTCAAATCAGTACTCTAAATATGCTTCTGTAAAACCTGCTCCCTCAGAATGCTTGACTCCTAATTATGTGCTAAAATAAGAGTAAGGTGGAATTGCAGATATGTAGAAGAAAAAGATCCCACCTATTTTACAATAGGCCAAACTGAAGAATTCAGAGTTGTCCCTAAGTCATGGCTAAATGCTTACTAAGAATTTTCTTCATTTTTTCCTAAGGAACAGCAAGTCTCAGTTATTTATACTACCAAGATACAATCTTTCTTTTCCAAAAAAAATACGTGGCTGCTGCAAAAAAAAAAACCCCAACATTTAGGAGTCTAAAGATTTTTGTACTATACAGATATTTCAAGCTGATTATGAGATTAAGCAAAAGAATTTTCAGTGGTTTCAAATGAAAAGCTGGGAAAACAGAATTGCTTATGTTTCCTTCTAGTAGGATGTCTAATCTCTGCCTCTAGTTAGCATTACTTATCGCAGTAGTAGTTTCATCATCTTAAAACCACATATGAACCTCCACCATGCGGCACATGGTAAGTCCACATTGTCAAAATACACACTCTGGGAAAGAATACTCAAGCTATTTCTTCATATTATTTATTTGTTCAAATAAAACAATCTTATTCCACGTTATCCATTAGCATCATTTTTCAACAACAGTAGGAACAATTGGTCTAAAGAACTGTTATGTTCATTACTTAGCAGTAGGATTCACACAAGTTTATGTGTAATAACTTATTTTCATACGTGCACAGACACACAACTATAACTGAAGTTTCCAGAAGAATGATAAAATGGGGAAATCAGACTTTAATTTCTTGCCTAGTTTAGGGAGGGTTTTTGTCCATGTATTTTCTTACAAAGGACAAAGTAAACATGCAGGGAAAAATATGACACCAACTAGGGGAAACAAAGGGAAAGTATAATTGAAGATAAAATATTAATGAACACATTTTTCCTCATTTTCTTCCAAATTAATTACAATTTCTTTTAAAGAAAAAGAGATGGAAGAGTACAACTTCCAAAACTAAAATGCTGTTTTAAATGTCATTGTATTTTAATTATCTCATATTTTTCCCCAAGAAATTTTTTTTTTTCAAAAACACTCAAAATTATCTATTTTTTGTAAAGCAAAACCATAAATCAATTTTATTTGAATACTGCTTTCAAGAAAACTATGTTACTCAAGTTGTAATATGATGCAAATGTAAATCTTTTCTTCAGGTTATTTTTGATTGAATAGATTTTTTTTTCAGTTTATTTCTGGTGTTGTTTCAAAAGTCACCTATATTATAGAGGAAAAAAAAATGTATATATTTTGTCTTCCAAGGCATGGTTTACTTCATATGGGCTGTAGTCACACCAGTAATCAAAATTAATTTTGATATGTTATAGCCATAATCTCTGGTGACAAACACACTCTGTGTCCTGGATTTTCTCCTTAGGGCAGATACAACACAGATAAATACCTAACCTACTCTTCATTAAATTATTTTTGTGTTTTGTATTACAAGTTGTTTCTATAAACATAAACATTTTAAAATAGTTGCAAATTGTCCAAGTATCTCCTAGAAGTAGGAGTCATAGGATCCTTTCCATCTGGCAATTTTGTTGAGAACCATTGCTTACCATCAAATTCTTGCCACCCTGCTGACTGTTCGCAAGTTTCTTCTTAAATGTTTTTCTCACATTCCCTTCTACAAACTGATCTTTCAAAATAAATAGATATTATAAGATCAACTTCTAAAGAACTGCAATTAGGATTTTCAATTAAACCCAAAATATTCCTATTATTAATAGGTTCCTTCCATTTTTAATACACAAAAGGATAACTGTGTCTTCTGAAAGACAATCACAATGACCGAAATTTAAGTTTTCTTTGTAGGTTTACTTTTTCTTATCAGTCACATGTAGCTGTATTGCACTATTGCCACAATTTTGCAGTCACAAAATCTGACAACTAATTCTAAAAAGAGATGTCCAAAGGCTTCAAAACCAAACAAACTTCAGAAATTTTTAAAATAGCTTATGCCCATAAAGAAGCTTATTTTTGAGTTCTTGTTTCATGCATTTTATAGGCATTAAGTCCAGAAGCAGAGGCAAAACCATATGGTCAATAGTAAACTTTGCTGTTCATATTTTGAATTTTAAATATAAAGTTATGGGGGGAAAAAAAGTGCGCTTGTATTGTAAAAGGTATATACTCCAGAAAAAAAAAAGTTATCAGTTCACAGGCAAAGATTGAGAAAAATAAGACCCAAAAAGTCAGGTAAGCTGTTTTCTGAGCTATTCACCCTACTCAGTTTCCTACAGTATCACCAAACCACGCAACATTTCTTAAGCTATAGCATGAAATCTGCCACACAGTCCAGCAGAAGTGTTGTTTCAATTCTTCTTACTATAAATTCAGGAGGTATGTAACTATATTTTACATTTTAATTCTTCAACAATGTGTATTCATTATCAGAATTTAGCTCAAAACAATTTTTTTTTTTTTTTATCTGAATTTAAAAGTATGACAAAACCTCCTGGGTATCTTTCTAACTCCATTTCTGATCATAGCTTCCATTAAGATTAATGCCTGGTTTGTATCTAATGGAAAAATGTATCTTAAGAAAGAAGCTGATGTAATAGCAGAAATTTTAGTGGAAATTATGAACAATAGAGGTCATGATTACAATAATTGTTGAATAAGAAATTTAACAAGATTCTACAAAGGAAATGTTCCTTTCTTTAAACATAAAGGCCACATGTTGACACTAATCATCTTGAGTAGACCTGCTGAAGCTGATATTCCAAAGATTTCACTAGGGACCACTTTCCAAACTAAGACTGAGATTCCTTCACTTAGTATAGGCTTAGCTGTATTATTTTTCAGTGAGGCTGGGACTCCTCAAGGTTGGGTAGTGAGCATGTGTGTAAACTTCCAAGGGCAAAGACCTAAACCACCAGCTTAACATGAAAGATCATTACAGAAGCTGGCCAAAAGTTTTTATAACTTGTGTTGGTTTTACAATGCAGACAATCTAAAAGATACAATTGTATAAACCGCAAATGTGACAGTTACATACATCAGAAATCAGTTTCAGCATTTAATGGTTCTTGAATTACAACAAAACAAATTTGATCTATGCTGTCTGTAAATATATGTACTTCAGACTAGTACCCTTCTGGGTTTTATCTTTGACATCCAAACTCTTTAAGGATGCATTTAACTGGTTTGTCTTCAAAGTGAAAGCCATATATGGGGCCATTGCAGTCAGATTGAGTACGGAGTGTAAGACTGATCTTGTTCAGGCCTTATATGACTTAGTTAAGTTTAAAAGGTACAGGCCCAGAAATAAAAAGTATATTCTAAATATTTTTATTTCTTCAAGTTAGAAGAACTTTGCCTGTTTTCAGCCTTACTTTTTAATACTGAAGGCATTTCTTCAGTGTGTATACATTTATGCTAATCATATCCTACAGCCATGGGTTCCTCTATCAATATGAAATGTTTTGTACTTGCTGTTTTTGTGCATCTTGTATTGTTATGTGCAATATACAAAATAATGTGTCTAACTATGCCATTTATGCTTTTGAAAGAAAAAGCAAATTACTTACTGAAGAGAATGGCATTTGCATGCATGTGTGTCAGCTTTCAAGCCATTTCCCTCTACAAAATATTGCTTTCTACACTTAGAAAATGCATCCATCCATCAGTTACAAACCATTTCAAAGCACTTTATGAATCTACAGAGCAAAATGTACTTATCTTACATTGGCAGTGTCCCAGCTGTTACAAAATTGCTATTGTCCTAATACTTACAAGGCAATTTTAGCATCAGTTAATAATTTTACAGGATAGATAACTTCTAAAGCATTATAAAATGACAGACATTAAACAATAGCAACTTAGCATTTTTTGAAACAGTTCATGACAGCTTAAAAACTAAAGTGATTTTAATGTATAGTCTATGCAGTTTTAGTTTCTCATTGACAATTCCTTTAGAATTTAAAGATGTGAAAAATCCTTTTAAATAGTGGGTGAAAGAATAAAACAAATTTATCTTTAAAAGATATTCAGTAAAAATCTCAATTAGGAATAATGTCTCAAATCTTCCTGTACAGATAGTAGGTGACAAGAATTAGAATTTATTTAGGCAGAAAAAAAAATGATGGTATCATTTAATGGTAGGGTACCACAAAATAAAAAAGGCATATCTATTCATTAAATTTAATACAAAAAAGGAAAATACAGTGAACAGCATTTTATATAAATCAGCATGCATTATTTCTTCTCAAAAACTGTTTTCTATCAATCTTGGTTTAAGAGCTTCAGTTAAAGGCAAATTCTAAATTGTTACGTTTAATTTTGTTTAAGTAGCCATTGTGGCCAAATGTTCACTTTTTGGTTAGACATTTATAATTTACCTACTGTACTGTACAATCTGTGATAGCAAAAGATTTCATGATATGTAAACTTTTCAAAAAATTAAAATTAATTTATATTTGAGGTTTTACTTTAGTAATAACTCAAAAGAACCTTTTCAGTGCAACCAATGTATATCACAGTGGCCTTTTTCGTCAATGTACTTATTAAGTTAAACCAATTGTACCACTTGCTGTCATACAGCACAGGTAATTGACCACCTCATCAAACCATATCAAAAAGAATCCCTTAGTGCCCAATTACTACATTTTTCTGTTCTATTGAACACGTTAAAGCAACATTAATGTATTGTGCTATATACATCATTACCCAATAGTATTAAAAGGTCCTTGTACTAGAGAAAGAAGTTCTGATTATAACACAGCTATTTTCAAAATTCTGTCAGTTTAACTTTCAAAATATGGAGTATCTTGAAGAATATAGAGATATACAAAGTGAAAACTTCAATAAATATTGCAGTTCTGCATTTTCCAAACATCATGAATGTTAGAAATTTGTGAAGTCTGCACAATATAGAACAGATCTTAGGTCTCACCAAAGCAAATGGTTGAAGTGGTGAGCCCAACTAAGGGGCAAATTGGTAACTCCTGACATGTTACTACTCATTTATCCTCAGATGTTTTACATAATAGAACATTATTTCAAACTTCTTGCACAGGAGTAAAACCTAGACAAATGTGTTTAAATGTGATGGGGGAGAGTGGAGTTCTTTCTTCGGAGAATTCAGGTATGTACATTTGCCATACTCACATTCAACAAGGTTTCTTCTGCTTTCAAAGTCATGCTTACTTATATGAGTGAGTGTACCCTTGCTGGTTTAGTCCCACAAATAGGTCTGCAAGGCCAAATGTGCAACTGAGTACAGGCAGAAGCACCAAAGTGGACTGAAGACAAGGATCTCTAAAAGATATTGTGCCTATATGAGGAACACTTTTTAAATAAGTGTCTTTGCAAAAGTCCACAAGTACCATGTCATCACCTGAACTCCTTAATAGTCCCTCACTTTAAAAGAATCTCTTCCTTTGAAGCACCTGACTCATGTCATGAATTCTGGCAACGCAAGATTGCACTTACGGTTACATCGCATATTTGTGATTGTCAGAAAACTAAGACCTTCGAAACTGCAGCTCTGCAAAAAAAAAAAAAAAAAAAAGTATGGAACTGCAATCTACCACTTTTTTTCTGTTCCATGCAAAGGTTCTTGACACTCATATGCTACCTTAACATTATGTAAAGCTTATAAACCAAACACTTTAAGATAGATGTGTATACACAGAGAGAGATCATCTCATTATGAAAGAAAATAAAGGGCAGACACAGCTGTCATACCATTTTACTCCTCCAAATTACTATGGACAGTTCATCACCCACTGATATCACACAGTGGTAAATAAAACTAGGTTGGTTTACATTCTGGTTTGTACGAGACAAAGGTAAACCCTAGGTTGGCTAAACTTCAAAGAGGAAGTCCAGCCTTATCTGTACATTGCAATGATGATAGCTAAAAAATAACTGATGGAAATTTCTGGGATGGAAATTTTTAGTCATTTTCTGCCCAACTATTCTCCACAAATGTGTAGCTGCTAGCATTTTGAGTTGCTTGCAATACCTGTCATTTTGGAACTTAAAACCTGTTAAAGAGCAGTGGGCACAGGAACAATCAGAAAGTACCTGTAAACTGCCTTCAGCCTTGCTGCTCTGATATTCCTCAATACTCTTCTGCTGACTGCTTGCCCAATATAGAATATTACCATTAACAGGCAGAGCAGCAGCCAAACTCCTCCCTCCACTGCCACATCACACACCAGAGATCCAAAGTGCCAGACAGCCAGAGGGAGGAACAAGCCAATACGTTCACCCACCACAGGGGACATGAAGAAGAGAGCAAGCCAGACAAGGAGCCAAGCCATGGGAGATGGCAGCAGCCAGGCCATGAGCCTAGTTATAGAGGGGAACTCAAAGACAGCTTCATGTTCCAGCCCTGCCATCCTGTGAAATTCACTTTCTGTGAAGTCAGGAAGCCCTTCCAATAGCCAGAATCCCCACACAGAACATGCACTGTGTAGGCAAGCCAACCAACCCCACTGCAAGGAGAGTCAGCTCTTATAGAGGTGGCTTCCTGCCCTGCCTCCAAGTTAATGTGGAAGACAGGGGCACCTGGTGATGATCTCCTAATCAGTTCCCACCCAAGGCTGGCCAGACCCTGGGTGAAAGCCAATCAGGAGGGTCTTTCTTGCCTGGTTGTGGACATCACCCATATTCCAGCCCTAATTCAAGGCTGGGATTTTAAATCCTAGCACTTCAAATACCTACTTTAGAGTCACCGGAAAAAAGAAAAGAAAAACAAACAAACAAACAAAAGAAACCCACCACTGAAAGGGTCCACTAGACTTCAGATTGTTCATTCTCTCTAGGTTGCTAAGAAAGAAAAAATCCTTTTGAGCAAAAGCCCATTTCTATTCTTTACCACAGCTTCACTCTGGATGGAGCAGCTTCAGTGTTGCTTCAGAGAAGATCAGATTCTTTCAGATATCTACTTCATCTTGTGCTGTGAGTTTCTAAGAGTTTTGGTCTGATTGTGCTGGATCCATTTTGACTGTAGATGACATATTTTAATTTTTTCCTGGCTGAATATATTTTCAAAACAGGTTAGATAAGCTGTATTTCTCCCCAGTTTCAGCTATTTCTGTATCAGATTCTACATTAATAATTAACATCTGACTCATGCCTTCAGGTAACATTTCAGATGTGTTACTCACCAGTAGGCTGGCAAGTTCTGCATTTCCATCATAGAATATTTACGCTGTCCTGCGCATATGCTATAGAACAATATTTCTTGACAGAAAGCATCAACAGTTAATTGGTCCATACTCAGTATCTCACACAGAAACAGTGACATTTTGAAAAATGTAAATTGTAGAGAAAAGTATTGATGAAGTAAATTCTAGAAATAGCAAACAAATTCATACAAGCTCCATTCAACCATTTAAAGCTCCTGAAAAATGACTGTTTTAGAGACAAACCTTGCTAAGAATGTCATTTAATATTCTCTCATAAAAAGAATGATTCCCTCTTGCAAGATGCATAGAAGGAACTACATTGCTACTGGATTGTTGCATAGCCAGCATTTCAAGCAAAGTAGGTGCTAACATTATCTCTACCTTGCAAAAATTTACAACTGTTTGCATGTTAGCATGAGAAACAGCCATTTGTGAAGTCATGGGACAGGCATGTAAAACATGCAGATCAGAATTATGTAGCCATCACAGGCAAAATAGAGTAACTGGGGTGAAGCAATATTTTCAGTTCAAAATTCTAAATGAGACGAGCAGCTGAAGTGCATGTTAAACCTCTTGGCCCTATAGTTACACAGCTTCCATAGTTACAGAGTTGCAAAGATCCCAAATCTGACCTGCAAGCAAAAATCTGTTCGTATATTGTGAAAACACAGCAGACTTAATATGCATTCTTAGATCCATGTGTACATGTGTACATTTGGAATGACAAACGTGTTCTAATATATAATGTGGTTTAAATGTTTGGATTATCTTTCAGGGTTTTTTGTTTTATACATTTATGACTAGATTAACATTCTCTCTTTCTAAAATATTCTATAGTCATCTATATATTCTAATAGTTGTTTTGTCTAAGGTACTTAACCAGATTCAAAGTAATTGGGACAAAAGAAAACAATTCCAAAAAAAAGTCTGATTGATAATCTGAAAATGTTTACTTTTTGAAAATTCTTTAGTGCTAACAATTAGGATATTATAAGGATAAGTTATAAGTCAAAAATTCTATTTTTTTCCTGATTGAGGTTTGTTCATTGAAGTACTACCTCTTTTTCTATAAATAAGAATGTGCCTTGTTTTTTCCTCAAGGACTTTTGCTGGTAATTCTTTTCAGTGATATACTAGTATACCATACAAATTTAATAGCTCCCAGAGCAAAGTTGGATTCAAGCAAATAAATCTTAGCCTATCACACTATATTAATTCCAGTAGTGAAGGCAGTTTGCATGTTTAACAACTTTGCTCTGGTCACTGGAAATTATGTTATGATGCTACATTTCTTTGTTTAGGCTTTAGTCAGTTTTTTCCTATAACTATGTTTATGTAAAGGAACTGCAACAGAACAATATCCTCTTATTATAAATATATTTACTGTCTCTTCTTTTACATTATTCTTACCATACTCCTTTATGCTTCAAGAATAATTTTAAAGTTATCTCAATTTATTGAGAGTAAAAACTGTAGTATTCAATGTGAAAAGAAAAAAAGATAGTTACTGTTGTGTGGCAAGATATTGGAAAAGTTCCTTTGTACCTTGCTCATGACTTGCTAAAGTGCTTCTCATTTTTCCAGATGCTTTTTGATGTTAGTTTTTAGGAGTACATTCTGGATTTTGGAAGTCCTTTCAGCTTTTCCTTCGAGGCAAACATCACTGTGAAGCTTTCAACAGGTAAACTCTATAGGTAAAAATAGATAGAATTTTCCACATCACATTCTTCTAAGATTAAAGAGGGAGAAATTCACAAAAAGGTGAAGCTGTACTTACCACAGTTCAAAATCTATTCTTCGAGACCACTGTATTCTGACAACATCAGAAATTATGATTTTCTGTTTAATATTGTTTTCAATTGAGGTGTCCAGAATAAAGGAAAGAAAAACAAGGTATTTGGCATTTGTTTTCTCCTGATGATCTAATTGCCAAAGATAAGTGCCAACTGTAGAAAAACCTGAATATGTACATTTATAAAAGAAGGGCAAATTTAATAATCATAGAATCATGGAATAGTTTGGGTTGGAACAGACCTTAAAGATCATGTACTTCCAACTCCTGCCACAGGCTGGAACACTTTCCTTTCGACCAGGTTGCTCAAAGCCCCATCCAACCTGGCCTTCAACATTTCCAGGGAAGGGGCATCCCTGTGATTCATCACAGCATAAACAAGGCAGAAGTGTATAAAACACACCTACAGCAATTTGTGAGTTTTTTTGTTGGTTTGGTTTGGGTTTTTTTCCATTTTCTGCATTTCTCCTTTTGATTGCAACACTTGATTTAAACTCAGGGAACAAGATTACAGGTAGCTGGTAAACTTGTCTTTTGTCCTTGAAGGCTCAGTGAACTTCAAACATAATATGAACCATGCATGTACAAATATCAGAAAAGAGGCTAACATTTTGTACTATAGCTAGATGGTGTCTAAGACCTGGAAACCCCTGTACATGAAACAGTTATCAAAAGCCCCCTAATAGGCAAAAAAGAAAATATGTTCTTGCAGCATGGAAATAGGACTCCCAAGCCTGACAGAAACTGAAAGTTGCAAAGAGCCGTGAAGTCGCTACCATTAGAGTTCATCCTTACCATCAGTACCACAGTTTACAGCTACTTGTTTCCACAACCAAGCTGATTATTTGGACACTGGAATATTACCACGATATGATTTTTCACATTCAGTCAACATCAACAACAAAAAGTTTTTTTAAACTTTTAAAAACATTTTTAAACTCAATTTTCCAAAAATAGTATTATTTTCTTTACCAATTCACAGAAACAAAAGTGCAACAGATGAAAAATATAAATAAATTTTATATTAACACCAAAAAAAAATCTTTCAGGCTAAAATATTTCTATTTGGAAAAAATAAAAAGTCAGCCTCCTTATGATGAACATAATCATTCTTTGGAGGAGATTACAAAGATTGATCTTTGGTTTTATATAATGAGGTAAAGACTATGGTCTTATCATGCTTGCCAACAGAGTGGAAATCTAGATGAGGGGCTTAAAAGAAGATAGCTTGGATGTCTCTAAAGTTATCTGGAAAGGTGTTTCTAGAAGATTTCCCACTCTGGATAAAGACTAAACCTTTTATGGATGTCTTGCCATCAAAAATGAACTTATGACTCCTCATCAGTATGAACTGGAGAAACTAACACTTATGAACTATGTGTGAATTCAGCATCTCAAATATTGGAATTCCTAACAAATCTACACATTCAGTATATATACTTTTTTTTTCTTTATGCACTTAAACAAAATACATTGTGTTTTCACTTTGGGACTACATGAACTGCCTTCCCATACTTGCAAGAATACTTCATTGCAAGTATCCTGTCCACAACATCCACCTTCTCCTTTATGAAACAAACACTGCATGTTTGTAACATTAGCTCAGGACATCTTGAGAATGGTACTCCACACAGATCTGCACAACTCAGTAAGGGACTCAGCTGCCTACAGGAAAGAATGAGTTAGCTGGATATTTGCTGGCCTCATAATGGTACAGTAGTAGACTGCATCCCTGAAATAGATCATTAAGTTGATGCCTTTAGTCAGGAGCATCTCTGGTAATATAGTTCCAAGAGTCAAACTGCCAAAGACAAAAGTCCACTTGTCTACACAAACCTTATATGCTTACTATGGGTCTCCTTGCAGCCTACTGTGAAAGAATCAAACCAATTCACCCCAAAGTGTGGTATGAGTGGTAATGCTACTAAAGAAATCCTCCTAGGAAAGTATATTTCTGAATTTTCCTCCCCAGGGAAAGAAAAATAAAAGATTAAAAAAAAAAAAAAAAAAACCACAACTGAAACATTCTGCTTAGCTTTTATTATAATTGAAGCAGGTTCAAAACAATAAAGCAATATTCCACAAGTGGCCAAGCAGTCTTTGCAAAGTAATGAATCCCACAGATTTCAGCTTGTAAAAAATGCTGGGAAACATGTAGTCCTAGGCCCATGTTTTATCGTGAATGCCCTTTTCTTCTGAGAACAAATTAAAAACCAACAAACAAGCAAGTAAGAAACACAAACCATTCACTGAGGCCAACAAAAAGAGCTCAACTGCCTGATAATGAACATCAAGAAACATAAAGACTTTTTGAAATGTGTCCTGAAAATGTAGTTCTTTGTGGTTCTATCTGTTTGTAAAGATTTGCATGTTACTTTGTAATTGACTTTTTCTTTATTTTATTTTAAAAATAGACTACCAAAAACACAGAGAAAAAGAAGAAAACCCCTCTGCTAGTAACATGTATTTCTTATGTCCACATAATCTCACCTGCCATGTTGACCAACTCAGCCTAACCAAAACCTATTCTTTCCACAGGAAACAGACTGTACAGAAAGGCACTCATGTTCTCTACAGACAGCACAGAAAACACCGCTGGTCAATACTATGCAATATATAACAGATAATTATGAGCTGAGTGTCCAAATTATAATCAGTTTGACAAATGTCCACAAGCGTCTTCAGTCTATTTTATATTTTCACTAAGACAAGGCAATCATACAACCAGACAATTCCATCAGGGAAGCTTGTTAGCTGCTTAGTCTGTTAAACCCTGGTTGCCATAGCATCTAGAGTTGAAAAAGCTGCAGATTGGCATGAAAAAGCATGTCGACAATTGCCCTGTCACAGCATGCAAGCCAGGTCTGCTCAAAGGCAGCACACTACAAGTTTTCTTTCCCAGTTTGCACTACCCCATGCTGTTTAATAATATCCATTTACTGGTATTGGGATTGATCTAGTGCAGTGTAAAATCCGCATCTGCTGAGATTTTGCCTTTCACGTGGGGGAGATTCTTTAACAAATAAATGCAGAACAATTAATTTCTAAGGCAAGTATTGTAAAAATTGCAGGAGGCATATCTGATTTATAGAGAAACAATCCAAACTTTTAATGATCATATCTTTAGCAAGCTAATCGGTTTCACAAAGTTTAAAAAAAAACACAAAACATTATTTGGACATTTTTAAACAGTTTCGTTGCTGATAGTTTGTTTCCTCAAACTTCATAATATACTGCCTTGCATTTGGATTTTTTGTCATCAGAAAAACCTTAACATTTATACGGTTATAATTTCTTTTTAATCGTATGCTTTACATAATTAAATAAATTATATGTGCTACCAATTATAAAGAATTTCATTAATAATTTACATATTATAGCCAAACAGGAATTAGTGTAGGTAACAGAATAGCAGCAAAATACTTTTTTTTTTTTTTTCAGAATAAACCTATGGTGTCATTTTAATAGAAACAGTTAACATTATTAGTAATGTCAAAGAACCTGCTCCTTTAAAAAGCATATTTTGTTAACACATTCATATTTACTCTCAAATATGGATCACTACATAATTAAAAAAAAAAAAAACCAACCTTTATTAGTCATCTTCATTAAAGTGTTAGAGCTACAAACATTTTTTTAAAAGTATGTAACTAGTGGGCGTTATACAAGTGTTTCCTATCAAAAGTTTACACTTGGTTTATTCACTTTCCCTTCCATTACCGCCTTCTAATCTGTTCTGTCACTTCATTTTACTTTTCCTTCAATGCCACAACTCAAGAAAATCTTTAAAACTACATACCCAGGAGTGCAATTAAACTGGGAAGCCCAAGAAGATGCTAGCAATGATCTTTTCCCACATTTTCAAACAGTATTGTTTCACTTTTTAATATACAAATATCATGTAGACATGTTTCACTACAGCTCTCACTATCAGTTATTTTGTCCTATTCATTACAGAACTAGATACAGAATTAGAGAAAAAAACAAAAGCTACATTTTTGGTAAAATTAGCAGTCTGTTAAACTGTTCCCATGAAGTAAATTGTTTCAAAGGTAATTTTCTGATACATGTTTACGATCCCAGTGACAGAAAACATCACTAAAAGGTTTTTTTTTTTTAAATTGTAGGTGAAATTTTTACTCTAAGTTGCCATGTGAGTTGTGGAAACAAAAAATTTTCAGCGAATAACACATTTTATTGTATTTTTAATTGTGCTATGTATTTAATCTCTATCATATTTGTACTTTCTATGAATTACCTTCATTCTTGTACTAGGTTTATATTTAATAATTGTCATTTTAAATAAGAAATTTGACCAAGTTTTGATACAGGCTGAGTTCAGAGAACACCATTTTTTCCTTGAAATCCATATCTGTATGTATTTATAATTTGGGTGGGTTTAATATTGAGAATATTTCTGTATAGGCTTTATTGGGAATTTTTAAGCACCTTAACAGAGTGCTGTATCTACAACTCCCCAGCTGATACCACAGATTGCAAGATGCTATCATTCAGAAAAACTAGTTGTAACTTTTTAATTTTTTGACTAATTAAATACTGTTTACTAAAGCAATAATGCATTTACCTGCAGCAATCTAAAACAAAAATCTCCAATTTTGATGTGGAACCTCTTAGAAAAACAGCAGATTGTTTTAAGACTGGTTAAATGATAAAATTTATATCAGCTATTTATATCAGCCAAATATAAGATGTGGTCCATCATATAAAAAAAAAAAATCACATAGCTTAGTACACAGAGAAACTTTTTGGCACTTCACTTCCCCCATTTTTATGATATTTCTTAATTAAAATAAAGAATTACAGGATTGTGTTGTAAGCATAAAAACATGGTTCTTTTGGAAATCCTCAGATTAAAGGCAGTGTGCATCTGTGAGGAGCAAGGTTTTCACATTAGGGTTCAGAAGTAAGGCCCAAGTGATTTTTGGGTGAGTACACAAACATGCATAGTTGTGGATAAGTGGAGGACAGCACAGCGAGAGTAAGCCTGAGTGCAGCACAGCTTTACTTTGCTCTGCTGGTGACTCTCACTGTGGACTCTATAAGGAGTGCAAGGAAGAGGTGGATTGTACAAGAAAAAGGTGAATGCAGTTGGTAGCATGCTAACACCAATGCACCACACAAATTTGGGCGTCTCTGCCTGGGATGTTGCAGGATGGCAGTACACCAGCACATTGAGGGCAATATAACTGAAAGGCTCCGGGCTGCCAGTCAGGGAAATCGAGGAGTAGCTCAGCAATGTTCCTTCACCAGAGTAAACTTTTCTTGCAGATACTCAAGCTGTGTGAGAAAGAGAAATAATCTCCATTGCTCCTTGAATATCCTTTCTGAGGAGGGAATGAGTTGGGCTCTGTGGGCCATCTCCTCATACCAGCTTTTGAAATCCACTGAAATGGGCTATGTTGATTTCTAAAAGCTCGAGTCAGAGTTGTTCTGTTCCCTCTGCTTGTAACAAATTCTCCTTTGGCATCCCTATTTCTATCAACAGTGACAAAGTGGCCCTAATGCTGAAAGTTCTTTTTACATATTCTATTTTTACATGGCTACAGGTTACTAGAGTAAACACTCATTGCATAAGGTCACATTATGCTTAGGAGGCACTGTGGCAGGCAGTAGAGAGGAAAACTTTCCTGTTCATAAATGAGAAGTGTCCACAAATGTGAAGTTCCTGGACCTACTCAGGATTCTTGCTGTATTCTAGTACTGGCCTTTGCTTATTATTCCCAAGACTGTTTTCCTTCGACCTCATCTGTTTAATGAAAAGTTATTCAGTGCTGTTAAATGTACCAAAAAAAAAAATCCATTGGCCTATTTTTATTCTAATTTTCTCAGTTACTTAAAATGAGTAGTGACAGATTATCACTTTTTTAGATAACATATGATTTGTACTAAATATTATCTTTCCTGTTAGGATACTTATTTAGAAACATACTTATACCTTTTTGTATTCCAAGTAAAGCAAATGGAAGATCAAAATAGAAATTATCACACTTGGAATTCACTGACAGAAAAGAGTAGTTTAAAATAACAGTAAATACAGAGCTTTTACAATAGATGTGAATGATAGTGCAAGTCAAATATTTCTTTAAAATTCCCACTGCAAATTTCCTCATAAAATAGATTTTCTTCTTCTCAAATCTAAACCTTTTCTACAGTTTCTGTGAAGTCAAATAGCAAAATAAATCTTGAACAGCAGAAGCATTCCTATCAAGTAAAAAAAAAGCATTGCTCTGTAGTAACTTATATTTTTTCTGTTACATTTTGCCCTATTGTAAAATTTTCTTCAACTGCTTGAAAGCACATTAACTGCTAGATAGGCATCACACTGATGTCTTCATGCTGTAGCTTACAGCCGTGAATTTGCTACGATCTGTTTAATCATCAGTGTATTGATTTTCCTCAGCTTTCCTTCATTTTAGCCCCATAGCAGGCTTCTGTAATTTCCTTTGGACAAAGTGTAACCAAACTGTGCTAAGTGATGTTGATTTGCAGGCAAAAGTAAAGGGGTAAATATAAATTAACAAGCTATAAACATTTTACAAGTGGGGAGTCAATAAAAACAGTGTCTGCAGTTCTTTAAAAAAATGATTTGAAGCAGATTGTTAACAAAGGTGTCCAAAGAAACTGACATGAGTCTGAGAATAATTTTTGTGCTTTGTGATTAAGAATTGATCAGTCTAAAAGCCTCTGATGCAACTGAATCACCCATAAGCTGCTGGACTGAAAAGGCTCAGCAGGGGCTGGTATTTGTTTGTTAAACTCCCATGATTCCAAGTAGATAATTGGTCTGTGAAGTTCATGGCAGAATCTGAATTTGCTTTCTTGCTTCCCAGCTGGCTGAGCACTGGTTTATAGACTTCTGTGTACAAATTTAGCCAGCAGCAAACCTCACATCTTTAATGTAAAAGGTGTTTTGTTGTGTTTTTCAGGTGCTGACTGGAAAGCCCACACTCCAGAAGCTCATTAAAAAGGCCAAGTTACAGTACAGGTTTATTTCTGTCACAGCGTTTCAAAAAACAGTGACAAGGATTAATATGTTTCTTTGGTACTGGAAAAAGCCTGATACGATCCCCTGCGAATTTGATCATCTGTTTCATTGCCTGTATAAGATGCAGTCTCCTATTATATCCTGAAGTTACAGCTGTAAGCCAGAGCTGATAAGAATTCAGAAAGCAATGCCAGAGCCTTCAGAGAACTAAATGTTTTATTAAGCAGCATCTTGTTTATTTGCAATTTATTTCATACGTCACTCAAAGAACTGATTCTTCTTCAAAATGATAAAGCATGATAAATCTGCTGTACATTATCCATGATAGGCACTATATTGTACAAATATGTACAAGTAATGGAGTTTAAAAATCTCTCAAACTGGTATTTCTATTCTGTTGTTGCTTATGAATAGCTATTTTTGAACATTTATGGAATTCCTTCCAAGGCTTTTCATAATTCTGACAGTAAACTCAGAACTACAGCTTGCCTAAAAAGTCATCTCCATCTGAAGATAAAGCCTGACAGTGTAATTGTGTGCTCTGGCTTGACCTGGGGAAAGCTATACCCTATGCAAGCGCTCAAGAGATCCAGCAAGGCCCCCTCCTCCAGGAGCACAGGCAGCCCTGTTTCTAGAAAGTGCTCTGCGAACAGTGCACTCTCCTGAATGATGAGCAACAGAAAGGGACACCGCATCCCTTCCAATAGAGATTAATACTCATGTCAAATCTTCTCTAAAACCCTGAGCCAACACATCTGAAGGTAATGGTAATTTTATCATTGCCTCTGATACCTTTGTGATCAGACCCGGAGATTTTACAAAGAATTACAAGATTATTTTAAATCACAAGCTAGAACAGATGGGCTTCACTGCATATTTATGAACTACCAGTATAATGGGATCATTTCTGGGAGTAGGAGGGAGAAGATTGAAGGTCCACTTCCATTTACTTAGGATTTATGTAAGGAACAAATAGCGCTGTCCTTTAAAGAATGTTTGCTTCATGATCAAGCCTAAAGCAGAGGTTTGTTTTTTTTTCCTTGCTCACATGTAGTAAAAGGCATTCATATCATTAGTTCCACTGGTTTCACGGGGATATTCGCAAGAAAAAAAAATTAATCATTGCTAGTGCGGGTAGAGTTCTGGTTATTTGTCTTTTTTATATGATTCATTATCGTGTGTGTGAAAATATGTTTCAATAAACCATAATTCAAAACCCACACCCTTATGCAGGGAAGGATTTAAGAACCAAACATAACCAAACAGATATAAAAGAGACACATTTTACTGCATTATGTCAGAAATTAAACAATAACCCCATATTCTTGACAGTAGATCTTATTCCTGATTTCTTAAGTGCCACACCAACATTTTAACCCATATTTAATTGTATATGATTGGCTGTACAATGCATAGCTTAACAGACCCTTGTTTGCAGCTGGCAATTTATTGCCCTCCTGCATTACAACAAAGAAACCCAAAATGGTAGCCAAAGAGAAAACTGACAGTCAAAACACTCTTGCTCTCTTATTCACACTGTTGCTTTCTACCTCCACACTCCATTTTTCTCTAACAACAAATTTAACTTATGAATGAGAAAGGTTAAAGAAAAATATTTAGTTGCCAAAAACATGGCAAAAATATTATAAAAAGATCTGTTACTGTTAAACACTGTATGTCCTTAGAAAAATGCTAGGAACCACAAGAGTTACACTTTTATCTAAGAGGTAGCATATGTGCCATATAATACATATGTTGCAATCACAGCAACTTATTTTGCATGAACAGCAGCAAACTCTGAAAAAAAAATTGTCCAGTGCTCAAATGAAAGCTGTCATCATGCCTTCATTTTAAATATGCATTCAAAGGCAAAGCAGTTCTGTACACTTTCCCTGACAGGTTGGTGGAGTGGTTTGGGGTTGGTTTTTTTTGTTTGTTTGTTTGGGTTTTTTTTTTTTGGGGGG
>NW_008614627.1:5794-31166 GCF_000691845.1 Merops nubicus | reverse complement strand
TGTTTGTTTTTTTTTTTTTTTGTGTGTTGGTTTTTTTTTTTTGGGGGGGGGGGGTTGGTTGTTTTGTTGGGGTTTTTTTTGACAACAATACCTGTGAGCAGTAAAAAGAAAAGAAAACCATTCTTTTTTTTTTTTTTTCTATTACAAGATGTTTTGAACAGTTCCATAATGTCATCATTTTTATGCAAAATCATATATGTTCAGTCAAAATAATTATTCTTGTTCACATGCTCATTTCTTTCATCCAGTGACCACTTAAAATTAGGGTTCATGTTCGCCTCATAACAGGTGCTAAACTGGTATCCTCTTTGAATATTTGTTATCCAACCATTGACAATTTGTGCAATCTCTTTATCTACAAAAAGGAAATATTAAAAAAAAAAATCCTGGAAAGTTCTGAAACTCATAAGCTCTGTAGGTAAATATTAAATATTCAGCACCCCGTATTCCATTAAGCATCCGTTTATGCCACGATAAAGCTGTTTTAACCTTCTTGTCATATAATTTGACCCTTGCCTTTGTTAGGGCTCTATTGTACATTCATGTAACAAAACTAACATCTCTGTCCTAAACTGCTGCCCCTCTTGATAATGGACCCACGTCATTCTCCCAGGCCATTCTCCAAAACCACGGATGGTCTTACACAAAGTAGCAAACGACCTTACAGAGCAACAAACTGTCTAGAGGCCACAATAGTGGAAAGACACCCATAGACTTTGAAGCCCAGATCACTGTTTTCATATACAACAATATGAATTCATCTCAGAAATAATGCACATTAAAACCAGACAGATTTGTGTCTGTATTCCTCCTATTAAAAGATTGTATCCAGAGCCTTTATGCTGCCAGCAATGATGGCAGATAGCCCAGTTAACCAGCCTTTGCAGGTTACATTTGCTTAAGACCTTAGACAAGAATGATTGATATCAGCTTTTCAGGGAGGTCTTCTTCAAAAAGCATGATGGCAGTGATCATAGTTTTAAGACATGGTTTATTAAACAGCATATTGATTTGAGTTTGTGTACTATAAAAACTGAGTGCAAATTCAACTAGCAAAGACAAACTGTCTCAAAGCATTAATTTTATGCAACATTCTTACAAAATAGCCCCACATTATACTGAACTACAAAACAAGTGTTTTGCTAACTAGACATTTCGGTACAGTTTTAGACCTATTACTATTCACTCTTAGTCTTAAGTGCTCTGAATCCAGCAGTCTAAATCCTCAAAAGGCACAGTGACACTTAATTCAAAAAAAGACTTTGCCATAAATTCTTGTGATTGCAAATTATCGGTGTCTGAATATCTAACTTAAAGCTCATGAGAAGTTTTGCATTTTGATTCAAAAGTTAATTTCACAACCAAGTACTCTTACATAGTCAAAAAGAAAAATAAACTCTCTGCTGTTCAGTCTAGGGGACAATAAAAGGCCAGGTTATTATATTTAAAAACAATATATATGAAAACAAAAATTCTATTTGTTTGTTCTTAGGACTGCATTGCTAATTATGGTATGTTGATTTGGAGCCTTTCTTGGTATAAAAATGTTGAGTGTTTCCTTTATTCCAAGTTGTTACACAGAGTAAATACTGCTAAGGTTTCTGAAATGCTTACACAATGCTCCTAAAATTCTAGGTTGTCTTTCCTGAAGATATTTTTTTTTTTCTTTTTTTCATTAGGAAGGACTGGGTGACCACAACAAAGCAACGTGAACACCTTCTCCAAAGACCTGCATCACTTTGTTCTCAAATCTGGTGAGAGGATAAACAAGATTTCCCAAGGAGCAAAACCTTTAGAAAGATGTGAAACATATGCATAGGTAACGAAACACAATTGCAAGGAAGGATAAGTCTATGATACTTCACAAAGACAGACTTGTCAATTTCCTGGAGAATAAACAAAAAAAATGCAAATTATGTTTTAAAAATAACTTTCAAAATCCTTCCCTCTCCAAAAAAAAAAAAAAGTTGACCTTCTAATTAAGAGATTTTGCAGATCAACATACTTTTGCTTCTGAGAAATCTACCAGACCCTGTAGCTTCACATCATACAATTTTTCTTCTGACTGTTTGCCCATGCTGCTTTCACAGTCACTGGAGTCACAATGACACGTAGAACCATAGAGCCAGGGCAGTGATTAGGGAAAATACTCCCTGACACGAAGCCCTGCTCCTTGCTTCTTTAAAGCTCTTGCGAACGCAAGTGTTACTTCTGGCAAGCCAATGAAGAGTCCTCTGCTGACAGGCTACACAGCTGCTCTCCAGCCACATCTTTGTGTGTGAAATACAATCTCCAGAGCTTTCACAGAGCCTAGCTGCTGAGTCTACCTATTCAAACCAGACAGTGGAGTGAAACAGGTTTTATTCAGTGCTTAAATATGAAAATGACTATAATATGTGTGATGGGCAAGGACTTGGAGAACAGTAACTCCAATAGATCTGAGTATTTGCACACATACACATTCTATTCAAAGCATCTGTAGGCTATAGAATGTTATCAGAAGACTAATATATCCCAATCATACTGGATTTATTTATAGAGAACGCTCTTTTCGCAGTGTTAGATGCCTCATTAACTTGATTCAGCTTGCACACAGCAAAAATATTCCCTCCCTCTTCAGATTTTTGATAGGGAATTATAATTTCTTGTTTCATTTGTTAAAATCATTTTGCTATGAGGACATTTCAGAAATGCTTTATTACACATGACTTTTTAGAATGCCAGAGTATCCATTTTGACCAAAAGACTCTCTTTTTGCTGGCTTCCTCCTAAAAGAGATACCAGAGGGGATTGTCCTATTTCTTCTTTTCATTTGCCTCTTCCAGAAACCATTAATAGCCAACATTTGATCCTCCTACACAAAAGTTCATGATAACAAAGTTGAAAGTGTGAGTTATACATTGTGCTATGAACTGATTATAACTTGGGTATGTCACTGCTAATGTCACTATAAAGCTGAGGGAAATTATACTGTAAGAATTTTATGTAAATGTAAGTACAAACTCATTCCTGGAAGATTTAGGGAAGCTATGGCTTTAGAAAATTCGGAGATTTTAAACTCAGTGTTGCAAGTTATTGTGGAGGTTTACAGAAGTTATCATCAAAACCTGGTCAGGAGAAACTGGAACAAGATTATGATTCTGTTTTTGGTAGTTTATCATTTTTCTCTTGGTTCCGTAAAGCAGGGAACTCCAAGATCTTTTCAAGGACTCCTCACTGGTTTCAGCTCCACAGCCTGTTCTCTTTACTGATTACAACTAAAGGCAGAACAAACAGAAAACACCCAGAAAAATCCAGGAACCTACAAATTTATTGAATTCACTGAATTCCAGTCATATGCTTACCCAACAGACAGGGTCTCTCTAATGACTGGATTGCAACAAGGGTTAGGAGCTCAGGATGCTATTTTTAGGAAATGAATGGGCAATGCATTCTTTAATAGTCACAGTTCATATCTAGCTTGATTTTAAAGTACTGATATAAATTTGTTTCAGTGGGTTACTAGTCAAACTATTCTATCTTAAAGTCTTTCAGATCAATGCAAACTCCTCTTTTAACATCCCTTACAAGAAAAACAATGTTTACAAGCATTCTAACCATTTCCACTACAAGCTCCATTCTCTTTTCTTAACCATTCTGCTCTTTCAATATCTGAATACAGAGAAACATCTTTTAGGAATGGCTTACTGAATTTCTTTCTGAGCACCTTGTGGGAAGGTGACAAGAAAATCATTCTTTCAATCAAAGGTATGTTTGTTGCAATGCTTCCATCCTCTAAGAATCTGAGCAAAACAGCCTTCATTTAAAAACATGGTAAATATTAAGTCAGTTTTAGTCTCAAACCAGTTACCTAAACCAAATAATACAGTATGGTTGAATGTTGTGATTCTGTTGCAAACTGTCATGACAAGTTCACCGTTTATTAAAAAGAAGAATTAAAGTTATGAAAGTTGTGAATCTTAAACCTTAGTAATTTTTTTAGAGTTCACTTCCATGTACTATAAAAAGAGTTGGGCAAAAGGTCTTGAAAATAAAAACTGAATCAACGTGAGCCAAAAGAATCATAAATATCTTTACCTCTATTCCTATGTCTGTCTCTGCCTCTGTCTCTACCTTTCTCTCTAGTTGTGTCTGCAGTTCTTTTTCTCCCTCTCTTCAGCTGTGTCATGTTTTTAAGGACAATCTCATGATTTCTGCACCCACTATTCTAGCTCTTGAACATTTTGAGTATGTGCATAATATTCTGAAATGCAAAGGACTTTGAAATACAAAGAAATTATTACAGAGTAATCAGCTATCAGATGTGTTCTACTCTATGGTAAATGGAGTGTAATAGTCTATGTCTCAGAAATCCCATAGTACACATGGTAATGATGGTGAGCTACTTGGAATTAACTTCACAGTAAGCATAAAGGCACAAACACTTAACCTGGAGCAGCTGATGCATAGCAAATCAATAATTATGCAGATTTTATTGCAAAATTATTTCTGTTCAAGCTTTTTAAATTAAAGAAAGTTATGTTTACATTGCAAATACCGCTTAGCACCATTTGGGTTAGAAAACAAACTGATTTGCTGAATGCCCTTCAGCAACACTCTTGATGCCATGTAATCCAGAGGTGACAAGGATTTTTTAGCCTATAAATACCCTGGTAGGACACAGAATTAACAGGTCACAGAGCAAACTCTCTCTAAGCAATATGAAAATGTTAAAAGATGTCTTTTTAGCAGAACAAATGTGTTTTACTTCTGTGACTAAAAATGCTTATTTTCATATTTTGGTAATCTAGCCATACTACATTTCTGCCTGTATTTCCTTCCTTGGTGCATTGATGTTGATGAGTCTGTGCAATTTCACAGTCATGAACAAACCTGCCATTAAAAACACTGTTTAACCTAAAACATATAACACAAGGATAAAAACAGCAGCAATTCATAAATGAACCTGAGTTTCCATAGAGGTACTATAGATCTTGTCTGTGTCTCAATTATCTTCTCTGCTCTTTAAAAGTGTATTCTGGCTAATCTGATGGTCTACTGACAGTACAGACTGGCTTTATAAGCACGGATTCCTCTTTCTTCCTGTACACAGTGACTGAGATGATCAAGATGATCAAAAAACAGAACACGCAGTCTGCTGATGTAGCCACATACAGCATTTATCCAAATTACATTCACTCAAACACAAGGTCCTGGAAAGCAGGAGTAGTAATAATAAGAATAACAATAATAATAGTAAAATGATTTAGATATTTTAGAAGAAACTCTTCTTTTTCTCCAAATTACTAGATTAAGGAACACTAATGGTATTTTTTTTTCCTAATAGCTGCTCAACTAATGTAATCTTAATTAAAATCTCAGCTGTAAGGAATGCAAGATGGCTGCAATCAGCTGTTTAAATTAATAAAGGAGATTATATAAATTAATTATTAAATCTTTCTACAAAAATATACTTATGGTAAATTTGTAATAAAATCTGGATCATTACCACATAAAGGCCAGCTAAACAGGACAGATTCCCCAGGAAACTTGTGAGTTTCAGGAGCCAAAATGAAATTTTCCTCTTATCCCCTTTTTTCATGTTTATGACTTCAACAAATTATGCCAATGGCATGAGAGCCTTCCGGTCATATTTTCTGGCTTCTTCATGTACCTTACATGTACCATGTATATACCTTCTTCACTGAATCACAAGAATTATACACAGCATGGCCCAGCTTTTCCAAAGGATCACCAACAAGATTGATAACTTACGCAAGGGTACTTGAGATTGTTCTGATACCTGATCAGCTCCTATATAAGGGAAGGTTGCACTCTACTTTTAATATATGACTTCTATACACATGCTTTTTAAATACTGGTCAACCTTCTCCCAGCTAAAAACTTCAATTAGCCTCAGTTTGCAAACACTTTCTCACTTCTTTCTTGATTTTGATTCACTTCTTTATTATCCTGTCTCAGCTTCAAGTGCTAATATTTTGTCTTGTCATGTATGGCCAGATGTTGTGATAGTTTTATGAGCAACCCAAAATTCCAGGTCCAGACAGATTCTTCCCTAGTGATTTCTCTTCAGAATAGATTAAGACAATTTTTGTCAAAAAAAATGTATCCCCTTGTCTTTTCTGGAGCAATGATGTATAATTCTGTATTGCACCACAGTAAGTCAGGCTTAGTTTCTTCCATGGTATAAAATACTACAAAAATAGAAAATGTTACAAGGTGTTGTGTGTGCGGCAAACTGGTGCTGTTGCTGTTGCTTCATTTATGACATTTCACTTTTTTTCTGAATACTAATCCAGGATTCTTGTGTTTATTGTTGTCTTCACCATTTCCAGGGAGTTTCTCTGTTAGCAGTGCTCCCATTGCCAGAATTTCAGACCTTAGATTCATATGAGGGTATGATCTCTTTTGATCCAACATGGATTGTCATTATGATAAATTTATTTCTCTGCAAAAACCAAAACAACACTTGACATAAGTCAAACAGCATCTGACAGATAACTACTGGAGGCCAGCTACCCATTTTAATCATCATTAGATTCAATGGCAACAATGATTGTGTAAACTAGAGTTATTTTAGAGACAAGTTCAGTTGATACAGACTAAAAATGTGTTTCCTCATTAGATGTGTTAGGCTACTGTGAAATTACTCCTCCTGCCTCTACAGAGCAATCTGAAGCAGCAAATAAGTACCAAAACCTTGAACAACATGCACCAGAGGCACCCATATACTCCAGAAACTATGTGGGAGTTTAGATAGAGAGACAAATAGATGGACTTGAAAGAATCTTGTGTTGATGTGGTGGTATTCATGAGCTAAAAGAGCAGCCCCCACACAGCCTCAAGTGAGTCAGGCTGATTATAAAATGCAAGGGATGCAGCCTCCCACATCTGACTCTAAATTCCCATTTGTTCTGCTAAAAAAAAAATTAAAATATTGTTTGCTCAATCTAGTTTAAAGATTGTTAAACACTTCTGTGGTCAGTGTGAGCCATAGCAAAGCATGCACAAGCCTTTAGACAATACTGCTTACTGGATTAGGCAGGAAAAGATTTTTTGAGACATCACAGTGGGAATGAAATTTAAAAGGACATGAATCAATGTGTGTAAGCAGCAGAAGCAGAATAGAGAGACAGTAAAACTCTGAGGAAAGCTGCAGGGACTGTTTGCATAGAAACTCTGGGCGGAAGAATGTTTCGGAGACACCTGACTGTGGAAAGGTAAGGAGCTACTCAAATCTGGAGGAAACACAAAAGGAAAACGCGGGGCAATTTGGTTCATGAACCACACGGAAACATCATTTATGTGAACGGCTTCCTTATATGTTTTGTCGGGTTGCTATTAGCACTTTTCAGGAGCCATTCTTCAAACTGGAAAAAATGAACATATTTCAAGGCGTATTATATCCAGGCTGAACAGCAAGACTAAATCAGGCTGCTCTTCAAAGAATGATGTTTGAGAGCAACAGTACTTCATTTCCTTCATTTCACACTGCTGAGAAAGTGAAAGAACATCACAAGCATAATTCCAGAATACATTACGTGCTAGCAAGGCAAAAACAAAATTTTTTGCTTACCTTCTATCCTCCATGTCCAGTTCAAACTTCTGAGCTGGACTTTTTAGAACTGCGGTCAAGACATCACAATCAACTCGACAACTTCCACTGTCACGTGTACTCCCTCATAGCAACTCTCACTGCTTCACTTCTAGCTAATCTTACCTATATGCATGCAAGGACTGTGATTTGGAGAAAACGTACTATAAAAGGCACTGCAGAATTAAAGGCTGTATAAGCATTAAAGGCAATGCAGTATTAAAGGCTGTACAATAAAAACACCAATGGCTGAAAAAGTAACTGACAAAAATAAGATGTACTTTGAGAGATGTACTTCTGTAGTTCTTAGTCAAATCTTATTTCGGATTCTGTTTTGTCTCATTTCCATTTAATTATGATTTTGGATTGTATCCCTCTAAATCTGTACTTCATTATTATCACAGCATATCTGGGCTTTTTTGAATGGCACTAATTGGCATCCTTGCAGGCAGTCTCAACAAAGAGGCCAAAGACTGAATGTGCATGAAGAATGAATTTTCACCTTCTTCAAAACTGTCCTTCTTAAACAGGACAGAGATATGCTGGAGAAGCAGGGTCTAACCTACTCACAGGAGGCAGGCTGGGTTGTTACTGTACATGGACCTCTCCCTGCTAGCAGCCCACCAGCCATCCATCGGCCAAACTCCACTTTAAAGGTCCTCAAACACAGAATTTTGCAGCAGTGTAGATGAACAGTGGACTTCACCCTTAGAGGGCCGCTAGTCTTGTCATTTTTAGAAGCAGTAAAACTCAAACATATAATTAAAATATAAATGTTCAAATACCTGCTACTTTCAGCTTCTGCCGCAGTATAAATTGGATGAAATCCCATTCATATTGAAATGTAAATGCAAAACATAAATTTAAAGGGAAAAAAAATGCCCAGCTTGAAAAAAAGATAACGTTTTTCATCTGTGTAGAAGATAATGATTCAAGTTTTCCACTCTAAAGGTAATATTTTTTGTCTAAGTCAACATACTTTACCATTTTTAAACTTTTCTCATCATATTTTTGACAGCAGGTTTTCCAATTTTGACAGCTTTTAAAAAGTAATTTTAACAGACGAGTGATTTCTCCTCTCAGCAAAGTCAGACTATGTGAAATGTCAATGTAAAAACTATATACTGTGACACATAATCATTTTTCATTGAATTTACTTATTAATTTTACTTGCTATTGCTAATAAAATGTAAGTGCTTAGCTAATTGTATTGCTTATTTAAATTTTTTAAAAGAATGTATTTTAAAATTACATTTTTTTCTGAATACAAAATTTCTCTGAGACAGCTATAATTTGTCATCCTTCCAATTTATTTAAAGAAGAAGAATTACTATCACAATTGCTATTCCCAGCTGAGCGGCCAAAGAATGAATCAGCAGGGAGAGGTTAAACCAGACTTTTATCCATAAAGAGGGGGTCTTTGATTTAAAAATTGGAGCCTATCTGCAGAATTTTACAGTCTTTTTCTTTTTTAGACATGATGCATATACTCCATAGAAAGCTACAGACTTTTGTTACCTACGCTATCAGTTGGACACCTCCATCAAGAATTAACTCAGCAAAGAGAGGGAAAAAAAAATCAGGAAGGGAATGAACACCTCAGAGACTTCTAAATCAAACTTAGCTCAAGAGGGGTGTAAGTGACTTGGACCAACTGATACCTCTAAAGGAATACAGTAGTTCTAAATGTAAGTTTTCTTTTCTGTGCAGTGAGTTTTATTGGTAATTTCCTACACCAGAAATCCAGAAGTGTTATCTATTTATACTCTGTAAGTAAAAAAAAAAAAAAATCCAAACAAAAAAAAAAAAAAAAAAAAAAAAACAATCAAACAAACACCTCACACTTTGCCATGGTTTGGTGTCAGGGCCACCCCAGAACTGTAGCAAACACTCTCTGTTAACCACCTCCACCCACCCTGAAAGGGAAAAAGAAAGGGAAGGAGAGGGAGAGGAAAGCTCCTCCGGCTGGGGAGCAGCCCCCAGGGACAGGGTCCCAGACTGGACTCAGCCACAGATGGTGACTGGGCACAGGAGCTGGATTCTGGAACTCAGTTCAGGAACACAGGACTCGGGATCAAAGGCAGGATGGATGGAGTCCTCCTCAGGTGCTGGGCACTGCAGCAGGAGCAGCCAGCAGAAGAAGATGGAAGAAGCAAACAGAAGGGGTGATGGAAGGGCTGCCCCTCCTGATCCTTCAGCTTTCCTGGCTCTGCCAGCTGTGGGATGGAACACCCCACTGGTGAATCTTGGGGTCACTTATCCTGCCCACTCCTCCCCACAGGTGCGGGGTACTCTCTGCCCCCCTCTGTGTGGGATCCAAGCTTAGCAGTGGCCTTGGTCTGCACACCGACCCCTGGCAGTAACTCAACATGGAGTGTTATCACTGCTAAGACCAGACAGTTTGCGAAAACGCTGCTAACTTCAGACAAGACAGTTAATTAGAAGAGCTTTAGCTAAGAGGTTAAAATCGGCAAAACCAGCACTATTTTACCCCAAACCAGGACACACTTTCATGACCTAGGTAGAGTGTATCTTCAAAGCTTTTGGGGTGCAAACCTGAAGTCACAGATTTACAGCAGTTTCACACACCTGTAATAAAAACCGGAATGCAACCTCAGCATATCATTATTTCTTTATTTGTTTCACTTCAGGAAAGTACTTCAGTGCTCAAGAGAAAGTATCCAGATAAGAGACAATTAATAAAAAAAAATTATTTTCCCTCTTTATTAGTCCTTATGAAGGAGCCTGTCTCATAGGAGGAATAAGGCTCAATGTCACCCCCAGTATTTAAAGTATGTCTATATCATTCAACTTAAGTGTTATGGCAATCTATTTTATATTGTATTTGATCCATCCACTTCATGACACTGGGCCAAACATATGCTTGCATTTGAAACCACTGACAAACTTGCTATGAGGTAGGCTGCTTCTTCACAGCATTAATATAAAATGGTTCTAAATAAGCAATATTCAATTATCCCTGAAAGTACAGATGAGAGTTTTTTGCAACTTAATGTTTTCCAGTAGAAGTGAAATGTGCTGTATGCAAATTAAATAATGCCAAGTGTCAGCACTTAAAAGAAATGCTCATTTGGCTTCAGTAGAGGTTTTTTTGTTGCAAATTTTGTTCATTTATTTTATAAGAACCTGCGTTTGTTTTAATTTGTTCCAAACACAATACGATTGTGAGACAGGGTGCCTGCTGGCAAAGTTGGAATTGCTGTCAGCAGGAAATGGCAAACTAATAATAAATGGTGGTAAAATATTTATGTTATTGTTTACTGGAAAATGAATGTCATTTTTTATTTTGTTCTTGCTTGAGGCAGTACACAATAACATAGCTGTTTTCAAAATAAGCGGATAGGATTCTAATGCTGTGGTGGCTTATCTTGTAACCATCAGCTAAAAAAAAAAAAAAAACCACAGGAATTTATAAAAATAGAGCCTTTTACTAGCTCAAATTTAAGAAATTTTAACTGAGAGTACACAGTGCAGTAATTAGTCGCATCTCACATTCAATGTCATTGGACACTAGTCTGATAGATCAACCGCTTGTGAATGTGGCCTACTTAGTTGCTCACTCATAATTTTCAATAACAGCGCTGTTCTCATACAGGGAGGGGTGGTCCAGAGCCACTAGAGTACTCTGCAGGATGGTGATGTTCAAGTACAACACTGTGTTTATGTACTCCCCAAAGTGTATCAAAGCTCGGATCCACAGAAATAAAAGAAAAGTCAAACAAAACAAGCATTAGACTGCGTAAAATAAGGTATGGACAAGGCAAACAGGTGAGGCATTGTTTAAGTGGCTAAGGTAGATCAATATCTATCCTTGCAAGCCAGGAATTCTGCCTGCTTTCCTCTGGCACTATGCAGATCATCTTACGGACTGCAGACAGACTGTCGCCTAAACCCAACTGACAGACAACCTATTTCACCCTTGCAAAAATCATACCCATCTTCATTCTTGTGACTCACAAGGGAAAAATAACAGCCCTCATGCCCGTGCAAAGTCATGCTGAAGTGTAAACATAAAACAACGTTGCAGCTAACATTTTTTTTTATTATTATCATGCTAATTACATGATGAAAGCAGTTAAGTTTTCTGCTTCTTCAGTTACCAATGGCAAGTCCATGTATTTTGCCTAGGTTTGCTTATCAAAGTATATTGCAGTAGTCTTTCAGGGTTTGAAAAAGTTCATATGACAAGTTGATACTGTTCTCTCCTTTCTCTTCAAGGGATCTGTTTTACTAGCTGAGATGTTTTGTGATTTGAGGCAGAAGGGCATCAAGAAGCTCTGATATCTGCACATCCTGATATCATAGACTGGTTAAAGCCCTTTCCCCTTCAAAAATATCTTTTCATTTCAACCAAGTTAAATTAACACACAGCCAGTTTAAAGAACCAATAGACTCAAAATCTTGAAGATCACCAGCCAAGTAATGTGGAACACCACTACCAGAAGCAGAACCAGTATTTTGTAGAAGACTATAAAGTACTTAATTACCAGCATCAGAACTTTCTATGGTGAAGCCTGCCTAAGAGGAGGGAGTAATCCGCAAATTATGCCAGCTTCAGTACAGGAGAGATGATTCCCACAGCCTGTGCCTTTTAGTTCTTCGACACACAGTGTCACAATTAAAGGCTAAGAAAGGAAGTGAAGATAGGAAGACCTTTTAGAGGAAAAAAAAAAAAGTCTAGATAGGAAGACCTTAGAGAAAGCACTGTTCCTGCTTTTCTGAAAGATGTTAGTACAGATACTGCATTCTATCCACTTTTTAAACTGAAAATCTCACACTTTTTTCCCCATCTCTGAACTGATTAGCTATTAAAATAGAGTTGCAATTTCAAATTTATGTCCATTTCCTTATTTTAAAGAGGTAAAATGTGCCACTTTAATCTCCAGAGTGTAAAAGGTCACCTTTGTAGACTGATACATATCATATCTCCAAGTAATGAGAACAAGCATGCTTCTCCTCAGTGCAACAACCTTAGTTACTCTTATATTGCAACCATTTTCCTGCCTTACCTTTCTTTATGGTAGAGGAAATGTAATTTACTTGTCAGATTGAAATGTTTGATATAAATCTTTAGCCTTTCTTTCAAACAAGTACTTCAGAAACATTATATTATAAACAACTGGCATGTTTAATTAAACAACCGCTTTATTTTCAACAGCAGAAGAAGGTATGATTATATTAATTGAATAGTAAGACCTGTGACCAAATTTAAAGAAAACATTTTCAGCTCAACAAGGAGGTATGATTATCTTAATTTCAAAGCAAGATGTGACTACAATTGAAACAAAATATTTAAATCTGTCTTTACCATTATTAAAAAAATATTTTCATTGTAAAAAAGTGAATAAACCAATTTACAAAATGTATCTTCCCTGGATAACTCCTGCTTCAAATCACAAACTGGCTAACAAATTAAAACCAGTTGAATAAAAATACTAGAGTAATTTATGTCTATGATGAAGAGCATTTTAACTGAATTGCAATTTCAGCATTTTTACTGGCACTTTGGAATTAAAACACTACAATTTTACAAATGCATGACAGCAAATCTTCCCTGTATTCAATAATCTTATTTTTGTAGCTAGTCAAAGAACCAATGCTTAACTTACATGTTTTGCTCACATAAGAAGTCCATTTAAGTAATTTCACCAGCATGCGTAAAGGAGTAAAATTTTACCTAAATTATATAAAAAGTATTGTTTTAAAAGTATCAGTAATATCAATATTGTTGCTGGGTTTTGTTTTTTCTTGAAAAAAGATTCTGTCATTTCCTACATATATATCATTAATAAATTTAAATTACCATAATTTCCTATGAAGAGAAAAATGTTGCAAGGTGTGAATAAGAAAAGGGATGAGAAAAATTTTTCTCTTGTTTGAAATAAAGAAAAGCAAGATTCAAATGCTTATGACCAAATGAAATAATAAATTAAAAAGAAGCTGTTAAAGGAAACATACACTGAATTACAATCCTAATTACCCATGTTTAGATATGTTTATTTAGATAAAAAGAAGAAATATTTTTGATCCAGATGTGACAAATTCCATGCTGTCATTTACCTTGCAAAGACCATAGAATTTCTGCTTTTATCACATTCCCCTGAGTACTTTCATGTTTTCGTTAAAAAGCAGTAGTTGAGAAAACATGTCAGATGCTAAGCACAAAATCCACAATGCAGCAACATGGAAAAAATGTAACAACTGTTTTGGAAAAAATGTCTCCAAGTCAACCTACATACAATATTAAATGGCTTGCCAATGAATATTAATTAGCTTTAAAGTTACACCATGACATGACTTCAAGTGCTAAAGAAAACATTTGCCTATTTAGCTGCATGACCAAAAAACAAAAATTAACAGATACAGTTTTGACAAATAATTATGGATAAAGTTGTACTGGTATTTGGGATGATTACTCCAACACTAGCTAGAAATTAAGCCAGAGGCTAAGTAAAGTCCACAGGCAAGCTGTGATCATTAAAGATGTGATTTTTTTTTTTTCTTAACAGACTTAAAATTAAGCTTACATTGAAGTACAGAAATGTCACTGTCTGTGACTAGATCATTCTTATAAAAGAAATTTTTATTATATTCCTACTATAGCTAATGAAACTTCTCAGGGTTTTAAATATATTATGCTAGTTCATCTTATCATTATCAAACATATCTAACAGTTTGTAGGATGCTCATTAAAAATATTTCCAGTCACAATTAAGCTGAACATGAACACCGTTTACGTAACCTAAAAATGTCAATAAGTGTTAAAAGTATTATATAAATATTTTGTATAACATTATTCCTTTGTCAAATCTAGACAGACGACTAGTTCCCTGCAATGTATTTACCTTCATACAAGCAAGCGCAAGTCTTCCCATCCTCTCACACAGAAATGGTTTAGATATCAGTGGAATTATTCATGAAGAAAGTTAATGAAGTTTAGTGCAAGATTTTGAATTGTTAATTTTCTTGGGGGGGGGGGGGGGAAATGTATATGGGTTAACAAAGATGAATTTTTCATTTTCCTGACAATAGACTATTTCCTTAGAGTCTTCTGTGACATCTCTCATCAAGATTCATCATTCTGCAAAGGTTATAAAGAAATAAAAAGCAAGCATTCACATTTGTTAATATATCCTGCGAAGTCTGTTGAAGAAAAAGGAGAGAGGTTTTTATTGTTGTGGTTCCGCACAAGGCTGAACAGTCAGCACTAAACAGATACATGAAGACAACTGATTTGCAGACAAAAGAGACAAAACTAACAACAAAACTCTTCATGATAACCTAATATTTTTCTGTAATCTATCTTTCTAGTTAGAAAGCTCTTCCACTTAATCTGTAAAATACTTTTCTGATTCAAGCTACACATTTAACTAATTGCTCTACTTCTACCACTATGATTTCAGCCCTTTACTTCATCACTCCTGTTTCAGCCCTTCTCTCCCTCTCTCTCTCTGTGTATCCTCAGCTGAATTTCACAATTGTTCCTGAATCAAGCTCTACCTCCTTCACTTTTGAGAAAGGAAACTACTTCTATTAACACCTGTGATCCCCAGCCTACATGTGGTGTTGACAAGAAAAGTCTATCACTGGCTTTTGTGCCTATCATCCCAAAAGCCTCCTCTGCACTTCTGTTTAAATTATGATACTGAAAATCACTGATCTTCATGGGGTAATAGGAATTTGCTCTGGTCGTTCCCACAATTCAACAACTTCTGGCTGCTCTTTCTACCTTTAAGAGTAATTTAGTCTGCTTTTTGCTGCAAACCATGTTCCCGTCTTCCTGATGGTCAAAGTGACTAATTCAGAGGAGTCTCTGTACTCAAGTGAGCTCTAAGTACCACCCACTCCCTTTCACACACCATGCATATATCTTGGATAACTGGATGTCCTCCAAGCCTCTGTCTCTGAGCCCCATAATTAGGAAAGGCAAATAAGAATGGCTGATACTAAGCTGATCATCCAAACTGCACACGTGTTCACAACAGGAGTTCTCAGAATTTTAGGATATGACCAGCAAACTTTAGGTTTTTTTCTAACCTACTCCCTTGAGTTTGATTCACGGGAGTTTCAGGAAAGTCACGATATATTCTTGTCATATTACAGTGCCTAACCCAACATCCATGCTTGTCAGTGGTATTCTAGGCATCTTATGAGCAGCCGCAGCACAACACAGAGAAAGTGATGTGTTCCATTTCCCAGTTGCACCTAGAACAACTGCTCTTATCCTGAACTCAAATAAAAAAACTTCAGATTTTCATTCTTGACCCCCTTCTCGCTGCAAATCAGTAAAGTTTCTTAATCCTAATATTCCTCTTGCTTGCCTTCTACTCTTCACCATTACAGTCAGAAACATGTTAACCTCTCCATTGATTCTCGTTGCACTATTACCCGCTTTGTATGGATTTCTATTCCATCTTTTTCATCATCTCCTGGTAAAGTTTCTTTTCTTTGTATTTCTTCACTCTGACTTTCCACATAAAATTAAAGCTTCTTTAAGGTTTTTCCTAGCAACACCTCACCTGTAACTATAATCCCATACCATGACTCTCCTGTCACACTTCTTGCTGGATTAGTTATGCCATAGTTTCCTGACAGTACTGCTTCTGCCTATGACTTTGTATCTGTCCCATGGTGCCAGCCTCCTTTTCAAAGCTATTTTTCAAATACTACCTTGCCAGCTTAACAAGCATTTACTCTCATTACTTATCTCTTGCAAATGCATTTGAAAAAGACCCCACTATTAGGGTACTTTTTTGTGCCACTTCTATGGCTTTTGTCTTGCCCATCTACTTAAATCAAAGCCACTTTGTGACACTAAATTATTTGCGATTACAAAATAGAAGCCAAATGTTCATTTGTATCTGAGCAAATGTGCTTTCCAAGAAACTTGATAAATTCTATATCCATTGTAACCTGTACTTTACCAATAACTTTACTGTATTAAAATGCATGTAGATACCGTAAACAACATTCATGGACATAACTTTTGGTAGCCTGCAACACTCAGAAGTATAAAGAAATGATCCTTCAAGGCCTAGTGCTGATTCATCCTTTGTCTGAAGAGCAAGCAGGTAAATTGGCTTATAAATGCAGAATAACTTCTGAAGTATCCTAAACACAGAAAAACTGCAGAATCATAACTGTGGAGTAACATTATAACTTTAGACTGTGTCTTTGACTTAGCAGTATTCTGGTAGGGTTCTAAAGTTTTATGCTATCCTTTAAATCTTGGCTTTTAAAATAAAATCTGATCATTCTGAAGTAACAAAAATTGAATATGAGGAAGTTTCATTAAGATTCCATTCATGTTAGTAGAACATGCTCTCCTAAAGTCATGTATTGATTTTGATCTCTTACTGCAATGAGGGTGAGGTGTTCTCTACTAGAATTATAAGGGTTTCTTGTTACGGATCAGCATTTTCCTTTATTTCACATAGATTTCTGGTGCCAAAAAAAAAAAGGCTTGTTTTAGAAAAATATGATTTCCCAATAATTAATTATTCCTGTATTAGCCATTTTCTAGGTCTCACATTTGCAGTTAAGCAAATGGAAAACTAACTGAAAACATTCTGCTCCGATTTCTGAAGATAGTGATATGTAGGGCAATCCTGTGGCCATTAAACAATCCAACTGGCCATAATATAATTAAGTCAATTACAGATGCTGAGCTCTGCCAAACCATAACCAGAGTATGATTAGAAGAAAAAAAATACAGTATCTCTCATTTTTTGGAAACAGAGTGTTAATTTTACACTTACCTATATGGAGAAAAAAAATAAAATAAAATGCAGCAACTGCTAAAGGAAAAAAAAGCCTCTATGGGGACTATGTCATTCTTCTTAGTAAACAAAGAACAACATTTAAACATAGTCCCAAAAGTGGGGAGCCTTTTGTGTTTTCTGAAGCCATTTGCACTCTTCAGCAGTGTTCCTTTGCTATTCAGCAGGACTGCAAGGTTTTGCAGAGATAGTGGGGCTAAGTTCTGAGGACAGGATTCTAAGTGCAGCAGTCCCATAACACAGTGAATCAAATGGCAGAGAATACATGAATAAGCATACACTGGAAACCACAGCTTCCCATTTCTACGGAGTCCAAATCTTTCTTACTGCAGTGGAAGATACTTGTCTTCTAACAGCTTCGGTTGTTGGGTAGAGAGCTCCTGGTATTTCTCAGGTGTGTTCAAACTCTTTGGTCTGAAGAATCTCTAGAAAAAAATGTCATGTAAATTTTTGTTTGAATTTGAATATTAATATCAGTTTGACTGCATTTGTAACCAGTTATACTTTGACTTTTTTTTCTTATCTAAATATCTCTTTCCATTTAAGCCAAAATTTTTCATAAAAATGTGTCGGTTTTAATGAAGTTTTCAATGGGATTGTTCTAAAACTCCTGGCTTGTCTATTTAGTCATTTCCAAATTAAAGAGTGAAACAAAGAAATGGTTGGAAAGAAAAATACACAGACCAAAACAAAAAAAATTTTTTGCTCCAAAGCAGATATAAAAAATTTTACAACATAAAAATGTTGCAAAGTTTTGCTTTATTTCCAGTGTAGAAAAAAAAAAGGATATCTTAAATCATACGTACAGACCAGGAAATAACTTGTTGCCCTTAGGTTAGCTCTAGGCATGACATTTTATGTGCACTTCCCACAAACAACACAATAGGTCTGTAATAAAGAATACTTATAAAAATATTTTTCATCTTGAATTCATTCAGTAATCAAAGATAAGATCCAGCTGACTATAATTTTTATATCTACTGTTTTTTATATATGTTGTGTTGGCCTACATAAATAGGCTCTTTAGAAAAAAGCAGCAATACTTACAAACATAATGTACCAATACCATATACCCAGATGACTCTGAGGATTATGCTCAATTACATTTCATATATGTCAGTTATATTGACTGTATGCACATGAGGTATCTGGTACATTGTATGCAAATATATTTTAATTTCACATTTATACTGGCTTCTACAAATGTTTTACATTTTAAAAAGTAAACTTATAATTTTTAATTTTCCATTGCTGGTTAAGAATATGGAACTGAAATGATCCATAAGGCTGGCTCTATAATCACAGCCCTTAAATAGAGCCAAATGTGATATGGATTTGCCTGGGTCAGCCCAAGTTCCCTGAAATTCAGGAAGTTAGGTCTACTTTTCCTGCCTTTGAGGAACTACAGTGTGAATATGTGTTTGCTGCAAACTGTGTCCATGGTTCTTCACAACATTCAAGGACAGGACACTAAAAGACCAAAGAATATCTGTGCCCTCTGCCAAAGTATGTCAGAAAGCACTTCCCCAAATTTTAGGATTAACTTAATTTAGGATTTATAGCAGGTCAAGAGCTAAAATTAAGATCTACTACATTTGTTCTCAACCGCTGACACATCCCTGTAGTAAAAAAAAAAAATTAATATATTAAATAAAAGTCTTAACTAATCCATGGAATGCAAGAATACTCATTATAAAAGGATGGGGAAAAAATACACTATCTGGCTCCTCTAGTTAGATCTGGGGAAAACCCATCTTCCTAGTCAATGTTTGGCAACTGGTTTTGCCTCAGAGCCACAATCATGACATGTTATGACTTTTGAAAATGAACCAGTACAGCCTGCTTTTGTGTCATGGCTCAGATTTTCAGCTGAGATAAGATAGCATAATGTAGGCCTTCCCATCCTGAAAATAAGAGCACAAACAGATTTGCATAGCTTGCTTAATATAATGTAAATTGTAAATTCCCAAAAATCGCAACAAACAGGTAGGATCCATACACTGCAGATTATCCAATGAAATGATTTACAAATAATTTTAAAGGACAAAAATAGAAGAGAATTTTATACCCTGTCTATAGATAATTTTTTAAAAGGAAAAATCTGACACATCAATAATTCATTCTACATTAATCAGTTCACTTTGTCTGATGCTATGGTGGAGACATTTTCTATAAGCTTTTCCATACTACAGCAATGTAAGGCACACACACAACATAGAAATGAAAGAAAGACATTTGTTGGCCTCTTATCACTCACAATCATGTAGGGATTCTTTGGACTACCCACACTGTTTACAAGGTGGTACATTTATCACCTATAAAACATCTGTGAAGCACAGTATCTGCTAAATGTTAGCCAAGGATCACTTCCTTTCAAAGTGATTATTAATCCACTGTTAAAACAGCTTATAAAAACAACCGTTTGTGAAAAGTCTTATAACTTTCTCCTGCTACTCTGCTATACGTTTAAAAGTTATTTTAGAGGAAGTTTCAATACTACCAAATAACTTTTGGTCTAATTACAAATGTCTATGTAATCTGTGAATAAAACAGTATTGGCATTATTTACAGTTCTATAGAAAGGAAAGATAATGTCCAGGACTGGTTTTTAAAACCATTAATGAGCCCTGGCAATGTGAAAAAGAGATGGATTAGGTAGATGTAATGAGATATGATTAAAGAGTGTAGGCACTGAAGGGTGTTGGAGAAATTCTTTTCAGAAGGAGTATAATTAGTGTCTGATAAAAGTACTTAGTAGATGAGATTTTTGAAGACGAAAGGTTAAGATAAACACATACCATATGACAAACCTGTTTAATTTTTTTCCTTTGGTTCTTTGCGTATTCAATAATCTGTTAGTTTTACAAATAAATAACATTTGTTGAATACTTGATGAAATTTCACAAGACAATTAAAAGGATTTTAATTGCAAAATATAGAAAGCAAGGAAAATGTTGAAATGTCCAATTGCATTTCCATTATGTATTTCTTTTTATTTATGGAACTTAGACAATAATATGCAACTTTTTCCTGAAATTATACAAACAAATTAACTATCCAAAAAATAAGCTTTCTAGAAGTTGCTTAGCAACTTTCAGAGCACTTTTTATTAAATTTGAAGCTACTTTTAGTTTAGAATTTTTAAAAATGCATCAGCCTAAAGCAGATGATCCCAGACATCTTTATATAAATCCTGGATAGAGATACTGTTTGTCTGGGCAATAATATTCTGTACACTTTAAAATATCTATTAGAATGAGATATCAGGTCTTTGGTGCTCCACTTTTAAGTATGAACCTTCAATCTACAACTAGTGTTTGAAATATGGGAAATGTTAGTCCAGTTAGAGCACTCATGGATGAATGGCAGATGAATATATTAGATACTGAGGGATCCAGAAGAGAGGTTCACTATTATGGGTCTTTCTGATCATACATAGGATCATGCATCTGTGTAAGGAACTTACAATGCGAAACATGAAAAACTGAAATAACAGTAAGTGCTGCCCCTCCTGTATATGGGGACTTCTCACTGAAGGGGAGCTACTGCTTCATGATCTTCCACCTCTATTTTTCAAGGCCAGTAATGATTTCCCTCCTGTTTCTTTGCCTTTATGACACAATAACTTTCCTACAATAATTCATTGCATCAGAAGATAGCTCAGGATTTGCAGTGTTTCCATAGTTCTTTCCTATTTGTGTCTTCATGACCAGAATAATTAGTAAGTCTCAGCACTGGAGGCTCTAGACTGACACATGGCTTCCTAAATATCTCCTCTGAAAGATAATTCAGGTCCATGTTCTAGGACAACCTGCCTTAACATTGCTGCTTCTCCAAATTTGGTCACTGAGCAAAGGAATTTAATTTCCAGTAGCTGGCAGAACAAGTCTGAGACCAGCCTTTGTATGGAACCCACACGCTGATAGCACGAGCCTCATTTCTGTGTAAATATGTAAACCATTAACATCTTTCTCACTGTAGAATATATATATATCACCTTAAACCACTGCCACACCCTAGGAATGGCTTTTCTTCCTCTGACCATGTACAGGAATGTCCACTGTTTCTTGTGACAGAGTTCCTACTGTACACAGCACATGCGATACTCAAGTCCCTACATGGCACAGAGGGTGGTCCTGCTTATGAAGTAACACAAAGTTACACAAAAGCAGACTCTGAGTCATTAACCAAGTTACTCAAGTGTATTTCTTATTTACATAAAACCAGTTCCAACTAGGCATTTAATCTATCTAGAGAATATCTGAAATTCCTACAACGTGCTGAGTCCAAGTGTCTTGCAGAAACTACCCCAATAGACTTACCAATATCAATGAACAAATAAACAAAACAAATAATGCCATTGGCAAAGAACTCCTGTCCTAAATAAGCAAAACCCAAGTACAAATATCCAGACTTGAGGATTATTTTTGTGAAGCTAGGTATGGGCCAGGTACTTTTCTGCTACTTCAATAGTAAATCAAGAACTTGAAAAGAAATGGGATGGATCATTTGTCTCAGGACTTCAGCAGTTCATACAGATCCTACCAGTTCATTACTAATTAATTATGAGGTCTGTAGCTCCTTCAAACATCAAGGAGACTTTTCAACAGAAATTAATGAATGATACTATTCAAGGCACCAGAAGGAAGATTCAAAGCCACTCCTAATCAAAAGCCCTAAAAGAATATTGAAAAACATAATTTCTTGTCAGTAACGTCACTTCTGAAATGTAACAATTATACTCGATAAGTCAACATTGTTCAGCATTGTCAACATTGTTCAGTACTGCTTCTTTCAGCTTCAGCTAAATGTCGTGCCCTCAAAAAAATCTGAAGTAACTATTTTTTTAAAATATTTTTATTGCAGGCTGATATATTAATTTGGATTATGTTTCTGTGGAAGTATAAAATTCTAAAAAACATACACATGAAAAATGCTATTAGACCATTTATTCCCTGTCAATGAAAGGACATTCCTTAGATTACATTAATCTCTGGACTTTTTGTGAACTTGGCAACAAATTCACAGGGTTTCCAGCATTTACTTGAAAAATCTTTTCCACCAGATTTCATCAATTCATCAATCAGAAATATTTCAAGAGCATTCAAATCTAATTTTACAGGTTTTTAGCGTTAGTCCGTTTCTCCCAGTGATAATTCAGTGCCATTAGACAAGGAGGCAAAGGTTCAATGGACTCTGGAGAAGCAGGAAAGAAGACAGAAGTGCCAGGAGCTCTATTGTGCTGCAGTAGGAGAAGATGAGGAATTTCTTTAGAGAGGAATCTCCTTATTGGAGTCCTGATGCCCAAGTTTCTTCCTGTAAACCAACAACGTTGTATTTCAGAGTTTCAACAAAGGTCAAAAAGAAGATGTACAGAGAAAGTCAGGACATGCTTAGGATCTATATCCTAAACAAGGCAGCAAGAACTTCTCTGTTTTGCTTGTAGTCACATGGATGTGTCAGAAAACTCTTAGCAATATTGACAGAAGTGACTTTATATGATGCAAAACAAAGACAGTACTCAGTCATCCATAGAACAACACTATTTTCTGCTGTCACCTGTCTGGTTATTACAAGCTGTGGCCTGCGCCATCTTTGGGATAGTCTTCTACTGACCATCTGCCCAATATAGCATGATATTATCATTAAGAGGCAGACCAGTAGCCAAACTCCTCCCTCCACTGCCACATCACACACCAGAGATCCAAAGTGCCAGACAGCCAGAGGGAGGAACAAGTCAGTGCACTCACCCACCACAGGGGACATGAAGAAGGGAGCAAGCCAGGCAAGGAGCCAAGCCATGGGAGATGGCAGCAGCCAGACCATGAGCCCAGTTATAGAGGAGGGACCCCACATGAAGAATCAAGGACCCTTTGCAATAGCCAGAATCCCCACACAACACATGCACTATGTACACAAACCCTACTGCAAGCAATCAACCCTTATATAATTGGCTTCTTGACCCACCTCCATGTTAATGTGGAAGGGGGGGGACCACCTGGTGGTGGCCTTCTAACCAGTTCCCACCCAAGGCTGGTCAGACCCTGGGTGAAAACCAATCAGGAGGGTTTTTCTTGCCTGGTTGTGGACATCATCCATATGCTAAACCTTATTCAGGGCTGGGGGTTTACTCCCCAGTACTCCATGTAGGAACTACATATGCTGCAACTACTACCCTGCTCTGGACAACACTTTTACTTGCTTGTCTTCACTGCTGTTAGGATTTCTTTTCTCTTCATTCTCTCTTTTATCATAATGCAGTCTTAATGTTCCTGTTGCTGCTGATGTTGCTGCTCTGCTTGAATCAGGAGCCAAAAGCATGACTTTTATTAGCTCTCCACTTTTTTGCAGTTCCTGCACCCCTCAAATTGATGCCACAGACTCCAAAGCAACAACTCTGGGCCTTCCATTGGCAAGTCTTGAAGATGCAATATAAACACACTGCAAAGAGAAGAAAAGAGTTTGCCTGTAGGTACTCCACACATTTCACTGAGCTCATTTTAAGCTGACAGAAACTGTCTGCAGTGTTTGAGTGACAGAATTTACTCTATCCAAAATAGAAGTCAGTAGAGAGGAGAGAAGCAACAGAAAAAGCTCATTAATGAAAATCTTTAGTAAATATGCAGGAGGACATCCTATTAAAAAAACTGTGGACTAAACCCTACAAGCCACAAACACTTTAGGTGTTTCTGCAAACAGAGAACTGAAACCCATTATTGATTTGATTTTTTTTTTACACAAGGAGATTAATATTTTTTGCTATATAATTGCCAGTATGTGTGGTTTAATGGTCCCTACAACTGTTATACACTCGTTCGTGGTTTTCTTTAAATGTGAACTTAAAGGAACTCTCTTCTGCTGTGTTCTCAGCTGCTTTTGGTTTTGTTTTGTTTTGGTTTGGTTTGGTTTGGTTTGGTTTGGTTTGGTTTGGTTTTTTTCTGACTATACTTAAATAAGTTCTATATCTCCCTCCTCCCCTGTGCCCAAATTAAAAAATGGCTCTTATGTGTATCAGTCTCCTCCAGGAAGGTCTCTGCAATCTGTTGAAGACTAGGGACACATTGAATGCAAGACTAAAGTTGTCATGGATTAGATCAGGCAGTGGAGGAAAAAAAAATTAAAAATCAAAGCTGATATGAGAGTTTGCAAGGCATCCAGCTCTTCCTGTGTCAGGGAAACGCATATCTTTTCCTCACTACTTTCAAGGAGTTGAAGTAACTATTTGAAAAATAAGGAAAATTGCTTCTCACCTCAGGCTTAAACAATACTTAGATTTTAGGCACCCATCATTCTGAGCTGAAGCTTTAGGAATATATCGGCCCCCTCTTCACCTCTCAGACTGACAGAAAAATCTTTGCATGTTTTGTTTCAGAAAATCCCACAAATAATGGATAATTCCTTTCAGAAATTGCCAGTAACACCCCATTTTTCCCAGGTTTTCAAAGCTAACAGTAGTGGCTGCAGAGATGAGGTCATCACGAGCCGGAGACATCATCAGCACAGAACACTCTGCTATTTATTTAGACTCTGAAGAAGAGCTTTCTTGCTTATTTTCCTAAAATAATTAAAATGCATCACTTAAGTTCTGATTTGCTAAAACTTTTAGACATGGATTGACATTAGTCTATGTAATTTTGTTTTTGAAAAAAAAAAAAAAAAAAAAAAAAAAAAAAAAGGCGTGGGAGCATAAATGTTTTGGCTCTGAGTTGACAATAAATATATCTTCATACCATGTTTTTATTTTACTGTTTTTAATGCATTTATCCCTCCTAGCCCTTTCCCCTCCCCCATTCATTCCTTCAGTGTCTGAAAGATCCCCGGAGCTCACAGGATCCTCTCCCCCCTCTTTGCAGCGGAAGATCAAATGTATTTATTACTTTCCCCCTTTGCACGTCTGATGACAGGATGGAAGTATTGGTTCAGCTGAGGTTTAGGGGCCTGTGTCTCTGATGGTACACGTGGAGAGCGAAGCCGGAGC
>NW_008614627.1:3826-5756 GCF_000691845.1 Merops nubicus | reverse complement strand
CGCTGGTCCCTGCTCCCCGAGAGGAGCTCTCAGCGGCGGGGCCCGCCCGAGGCATGGCTGCGCATCGGCTCTGGCCTGGAGTCAGGCTTCCCCTGTGCTTCTCCGGGTGTCGGGTTTGCCTTGGGTTTTGGTTGGTGGTGTTATTTGTTGCCGTTTGCTGATTTGTTTTTAACCTGCAAAGCAGGTCGTGATGGTGTTACCCCAAATTCCTGCACTGCTGACTGGCTACATCGGGAAGAGGTTCTTGGATTAAACTGGGGTTTTTTATATATATAAAATTAGAAATTTAAATCTTCGTTCCCTTCAAAAGCTAAGAGATGTCTGGTATTTGCAAGCTGGGCAGAGAAACCAGCTCGATATTAATTTAAGAAGGGTAACTCCAGCACTGCTGGTGATGTTCATTTGCAATTCCTACACACTGGCTATTATGTGCAGTGAACTAATCCTGCCTTTCCTTGGAAACAGAGCTTCTACTTAGCTTGCTGTGCTCCTCAGATTTCCTTTATAAGAGAGCTGTTGTTTTGCTGGAATTTAATGGTTATTAATAATATTATATAGACATCTGAATGCTCACAACACATATGTAGGGTTTCCCTTCATTTTCTCCTTTTCTGGCCTTTTCCCTCCTGAACTTCTGGGATCCTGCCGTACTTCCCTTGCCGTGGGATGGGGAAGCTGGGAGCACCCACCTTTCATTCCTTCTCGCTGTTGCAGCTGACTGGGTTGAATACTAGACCATAGGCATTGCATAATGGCTAAATTTCTCACACCCTGTATCAGTGTCCGGCCGTGGAGGACCGCCGAGGTTTAATTGCATCCATCTGCTGGCATTTGCTGGAAGGGTGAGCGATATGGGCCATGCTTCACACCAGGGAATTCGTCCCTGAGAGAGCTGCTTCTCCTCCCAGGAAGCCACTAAGTCGGGCAGAAATCTGTCAAGGATGTCTCCGGCCGCTGAATTTGAAATCCTAACCCTGTTGAAACGAAGCGAGCTCTTGCCTCTGCTCCCCCTCACAAGCCAAGACAGGCCCCTCCAAGGAAAGAAAACCCAGTGCTCGGTGCAGACACCACACCCCCCACCCACGTTTTCCCAGAGCACCAAGCGCACCCGGAGGCAGCGAGCGACCCCGCAGCCTCGGTCCAGAACAGACTGCGGGTAGTCCGAGCCTGGGAGGCTGGAGTGTCTGCTGCTCGATAACCAGACGCATCTAATCCTTTATTTGCGTTTTGGCAATACAGCGCAAGGTAAAAACAATGCAAGAGGTTACAGCCTCGGCCACCACTGCCTTCCCCGCCAAGGAGGAAACCTGAGAGCTGTACGAAGTCACTCAAGAAATTAAATAACTTTTTCAGGTTTTGTTGTTGTTGTTGTTTATGTCATTACGTCTCTACCACTTCGCCTGTCAATCCCCTAACCCGGGGCAGGTCTTGTTCCTTACGATTTTTCGGCAGTTGTTGAAGAAAGTGGCTTAACCTGGGAAAACCGCCTGGGAGATTTAGAGACTAATTACTTTGTAAAGTACTGTCCTTCCAGTCGTCTTGGATCCACATTTCGGGGAGACATCTCGGAGCGGTCCGGTGGCGCCGCTGCCTCTCGCCTGGGCTCTAGCGCGTTTGATAAACGCAGCCTTCCCTTCTCCCGAGAAGATGATGGACTCGTGTTTACATTCCAGACGGCCACTAACTTCTCTGGTCTCTCTCTACTAATTACTTTGTAAAGTACTGTCCTTCCAGTCGTCTTGGATCCACATTTCGGGGAGACATCTCGGAGCGGTCCGGTGGCGCCGCTGCCTCTCGCCTGGGCTCTAGCGCGTTTGATAAACGCAGCCTTCCCTTCTCCCGAGAAGATGATGGACTCGTGTTTACATTCCAGACGGCCACTAACTTCTCTGGTCTCTCTCTCCCAACCCCCACTTCTTCTTCCCCCCCA
>NW_008614627.1:0-3709 GCF_000691845.1 Merops nubicus | reverse complement strand
CCTTTTTTTTTTCCTTTTTGGTTCTAGAGAACAAAAACCGGCATTTGGTGCCAGCACACTGTCCTGTTCTGCTTTTGCATCGTGACCACGCAGACCTCATTCATCACGGATCTTTTCCTGGACAGTTCCTCACTTTGGCTGTCAGGCATTACTCGTCACGTCACCTTCTCCCTCCACAGATACCTAATCAGGGAGAGAGCACATCCCAGGCAGAGCCGCAGGCAAGAAAAGCCCGCCCTCCTAGCCACCCCCCCCAAACACCCCTCCGCGCTCCCTGTGACCACGCTTCAGGCCCTATGGCTGGGTTTTCCCAGGGTTCAAGAAATACAGGAGTAGAGAAAAATGCCCATCTCCACAGGACCTGGTGCTAACGCAGCTTCCCGGGTCCCAAGCTAAGGGTACTGATTTAGAGATTCATTTTCCCAAGCAAGACAGGTCTGTTCACATCAGTCCCTGCCAAAATACTTATAATGCTGGAGGAGGATGCTGCTGAGATACTTAGCAGCGTCTAAAGGTAGGCTAGGAAATACTGAGCTGCTGGCTAGCAAAGAGTGGAAAATGGAGACGCCAACAACAGTATTTCAGGGGGTCCTAATAAATCCCCAGTAGATCTCAGTTTTTCTCAGAAGAAAGGTACAAATATGAGGGCATCTTTTTAACCCTTTTATTAGTCTTTTTAAAAGCAGGAAATAAGGCAAATTCTTTAAATGATAGCTTATGACTGGCATGGTTGGTAGCTTGCAGCTATCGGCTACTGCAAGATGTGCGTGTGGCATTTAAAACAAAAACAAAACAAAACAAAACAAAACAAAACAAAACAAACAAACAAACAAACAAACAAACAAACAAAAACAAAACAAAAAAAAAAAAACCAAACAGGAAATGTAGGTCCAAACTCCTGTGAGTCACAGTGTTAATAACTAACCGGGTTCAATTCTGTGTGTCTATGTGTGTTCGTATTTTCATTGTCAAAGAATAAGGGTGTATGTTTTTTACATGTTAGATTTGCAATTTCATGTTGATTTCAACATTCCTTGACGACCCATCTCACGGGGGTGTCTAAAAGCACCTACAGATTATCTCCCATCTCTTTCCTGCTCTAATGTGACACACCTACCTACGTTTTAGGGGTTCATCACTTGAGACAGATTTACAGTTCAACCCTCTCAGCAGACAGGAGGAGAGATATGCATGGAATATAAATTCAAGAATGTAATTCTTTCTCAAACACATAATCTGCTCCCTTTCAAATATAATTAATGTTTTGATAGTGCATTTCTTGTGAGAGAAAGATACAAAAACAGAGGCAACCTCTTGGATCTCTGTTTGTATATTTGCAACAGGAATGTACAGTACCTATCTTGCGATTGTGACAGATAGGGTGTTTAAAACATTTAGAAGTTTATTTATTAGCAGAACTACAGCAGGAAACTGATCGGTCTTTGCTATCCACCATGCCCATTTCTTGTTGCAAAGGAAATTGCGGTTGCAGGAGGAGGGCATTAGTCTTTCATTAAGATAAGAAATGTTTCCTAGCTCTCAGGATGCAGTCTTCAGTCCTGTTGTGTCTGGGAGACACATGTCCTTGCGCTTTGTCTTTCATTCTCCTCTGTTTCCGTGGGGCTGAGGCTACATCCCTTTTTCGCCCGCAGGGAGTTAAGGAAAAGCTCCCTAACACAGTGGGAACAGGCAGCATTTCGGTTTTGACAGTCTTCAGAGTTCAGACTGGTCCGGGCAATGATGTGTTTTAAGTCACACAGTCTGAACAAAGCAATGTTTGAAAATGCTTGGAACATTTGTCAGATGCTTGTTAAATACTCTTATATGATCATATGGCTCATTAGTTATAGATCCACTAACGGATCTGGTGGGACTGAGTTATCTTTTTTTTTCCTCTCCCCCTCTCACTCTCTTTTCTAACGCCTGTTTCATAAGAAGGTGCGCAAAGACGATTCTGTCGTGCTTGGAGGACACGAAACTGAACGACATTCATTCCGAATGCCTACGTTGTTCCTAAAGCACAACACAAAACTGCCTTGATGAAAAAAAAACCTCTGTGTTTTACCTCCAAATGTTACAAATGCTGGAGATCGGCTTGAGACCAAAGCCATCTGGATCCTTCTATCCGGTTCATGAATGGCCAGATTTGGCTTCCACCAGTATGAAATGTAAATTTCCCACTCGTATCACTGGAAAACGCACCGAGTTCCCATTATCTCTGTAGCCTAGCAATACATTTTGACATGCCTTTTATTTTCCATAGTCATATTATTTTTGAAAATCCGAGTGTTAAACCGACCAATGCTATGGAGAAATTTTAAAAAGCATTGTTTTCCCGCTGGGGCTGCCTTGCCTCGCTTCGCTTTGCTCAAACTAGTAATTTCAAAGGAAGGGAGGACACATCTGAAAATGATTTTTTACAGAGACAACGAGACCTGTAGTTGGTCTGGAAGTCTTTAACAACAATAAACACTAGTAATATGTGTTATTACTGGCCCCTAAAAAATAATCAGTGAACCCAAAGAAGTGGGGTTTGCATTTTCAAAATAGTGTAAGGCTCTCTAGTTGAAAAGGAAACAGACCCGGCTATTCTGATGGCAGGCTTTAAAAAAAAAAAAAAAAAAAAACACCGCTCCAAAGTTTTTGTCCAGACACTCTCTCTATGTCTCTGGATGTATGGTTACAGACCACAGAGTGTTACCTCCCCAGGAGGTAGCAGGAGTAAAATAACCTGGATTTAGAGTATACTGTATTGTAACTCCCTTTTAATTTTAACATATGTGTTCTCTGGAATTACCTTTCTAGAAACGCCTGAAATGTCTTGTAAACACCTGTACACTATGACAGAGATAACCTTAGTTCAATGCAAAGTTACCAACCTCAGTCACTGAGATCCAATTAATTCGATGTTTGCCTCCAGTGATCTGTGAAAAAAAAAAAAAAAAAAAACATACGGGGGAGAACACAGACAGGGAAAATATTTACCGCATTGATCTGATAATATCTCAGAAAATACCAAATATACACTTTTAAACTAATTTATTTTAAAGTAATAAAAATTATTAGAAAGAACTTCGTTACTTTTGAGATACGCAACTGATCTTTTCTTTTTTTCGTCCAAGACTAACGTTAAGGACGGTCGCACTTACTTTCAGAAAATATTGTTATTTTTCTTAATGGGGAAAATTGGACTCCCGCGACTTAGATCCGCGGTTTTTAGGAGTGGGATGGAAATTGGACTGACACCATTTTGCACTTTAACAATCGGATTTCGTCAGGGTACAAGTTGTTTGTTTAACCCGACAGCTCCGTGCACCCCGTCGCACGCTTTTACACACTCATTAAAACGATTATTCACGACCTGTCGAGTGTTTTCTCGTTCATTCACAGGAAAGACTTAGCACTCTAAGATTCAATCGCATACGGTCAGCTATACCACAGACCAAGCGAAGAGATTACTTATCTCTGTGATCATCTGATGCGAAGCCGTCTTATCTCTACAGGTTGTAAATCAGCAGTTGCTGGAGGTAAAAAGAAGAAAAAATAATCCTCCCCCCCTCCCCGACAAAACACGCCGAAAGCAAAAGGCCGGGAAGAAAAGAGGTGCGCTCCCCGTCACGAAGAAGGGCTCTGGCGCTTGCTCAGCGCCGCACTCAGGTCCTCCTCTCTTCCCAACCTGTAGCTCGGGCTCCGCGGCGCCGCTCCCCGG
>NW_008614626.1:22285-43089 GCF_000691845.1 Merops nubicus | reverse complement strand
GCTGGACATGAGCCCCCAATGTGCAGCCACAGCCCAGGAGGCCAATCAAACCCTGGGCTGCACCAAAAGAAGTGTGGCCAGCAGATGGAGAGAGGTGATCCTGCCCCTCACTGGGAAGACCTCCCCTGGAGTCTGTGTCCAGCTCTGCAGCCCCAGCACAAGGATGTGGAGCTGTTTGAGCATGCCCAGAGGAGAGCCACAGAAATGATCCGAGGGCTGGAGCAGCTCTGCTGTGAGGACAGGCTGAGGGAGTTGGGGTTGGTCAGCCTGGAGAAGAGAAAGCTCTGGGGGGACCTTATTGTGGCCTTCCAGTACTGAGAGGGGCCTACAGAAAGCAGGGGAGGGACTATTCACAAGGGTTTGTAGTGACAGGACAAGGAGTAATGGCTTTAGGCTAGAAAATTGCAGATTTAGGTTAGACATTAGGAAAAAGTTCTTCAGTATGAGGGTGACAGACCCCTGGAATAGGTTGCCCAGACAGGTGGTGGAGGCCCCATCCCTGGGGACATTCAACATCAGGCTGGATGAAGCTTTGAGTAGCTTGATCTAGTTGTAGATGTCCCTGCTTACTGTGGGAGGTTGGACTAGATGGCCTTTGGAGGTCCCTTCCAGCCCAGACATTCTATGATTCTATAAGTTGTAATGCTGGAGATAAGCCCAAGGTCCAAACTCAGCAGCAAGCTACCACTCTGCTAGACCTGGCCAGTGCAAATGACACCCCTTGCCACTGCTGCATGCCTAAGATTTGGGTGAAAGAATCCTTTTTTCTGCATACTTTCAACGATTTGCACAAATTTCTTTAGACCCATTGTCCCACGTGTCCTGTGTAGAGGAAAGGGGACACAAGTTCCTTTCTCTGTTTCAGCAGAAGCCCACGTTTCTATCTCAAAGGAGACAAAAATCTAGATGCTATTTCTGCCTTCTCATGACTTGTTGCAACAAGGATTCTCCCTACTGCCTTTCCCAGAGGGGAGAAGAATTGCCTTCCTTTCTAAATGTAGCTTTAAGGAGCACAAAATGACTAAGGGAGCAGGGGAGCCTGCCCTGGTTGGCAGAGCAGCAGCAAGCACACCATGCTCCTGTGCAGTGGGGGGTTTGGATTTCCTGGGCTGCATCCACAGGAACATCAAAAGGGCTCAAGGCTCTTGAAGACTCAGTGGCTGTGTGGCTGTCGTGGGGTAGAATCAGGCAGGTAGCCCTCCCTGCCAGTGCTGACAGCAGAGCTGTGTTTGGCCTCGGGCAAACTTTGCTGCTTGGATGCTGTTTTGGGAGGGAGGAAGAGCACAGGCTGGAATGTAGAAGGTTCTGTGCAAACTCCCCCACTTGCCCCAGCTCACTGGTGTACTTCCCTCCTAACAGGCACCCTCTGGCTGTTCTGTCACCCGTGCTGGGCTGTGACAGTGCCAGGGCTGCCTTGCTCCTCCAGTCCTGCAGCACTACAGAGCTCTGGGCATTCATCTGTGCTTGAAGCAAAATTATTTGCTGCATTGATTCCGTTCCAGGATCCCCAAACAAGACTATCAATGCACCTCAGCTTTGCTCCAGACCTGATTCTCTAATACCCCTTGATCCTGACTTGCATTATCCTTTCCACCCTTCACAGCCCAAGAGAAGAGTGCTGCTGAACTCAGCTAAGCTGCACGGCAGGAGAAATCCCAAAAAAATATCTAAACAGATAGGATGGCCTATCTGCCTCTTGCAGCTGGGTTTTGGAATTTAGGTATAATGTTTTGTCCAAGGAAACAAACTCCTCAAACCTCCCAAGCCCATATTCCGTGGCCCATTGCTGGGGACTAGCTACACGGAGGGGGAAAAAAATGAAAATATTGGCACAGTTGTAACCAAAGGAGCTTCACTGCCTCAAATCACAAAGAAGAACGTGCACAGAGAGATTAATTATTCAAATGTCACTTCATCACTGCAGGGCATTTTAAGCCAGGACTCCAGAATTAGCACCTGGCACTTGTCAGAGATGGCAGAGGATGGCTGACAATTGTAAATGAGCAAGGCATTTCCTTTGGTCTCATATGAAAGCCAATTCCTCAGAAACAATAAATTCTACCAGTCCTGTGCTACACCACCAATTTCTGCAGAGTCCTGGGGCTTCCTTGGAGGTCTGTGGACCAGACATACATAGAGGATGTGCAGATGGGATTTCAAAAGCATCCCTGCACCCACAACTTCTAGGGAGGTCATCTGAGGAGGCTGCAATGCTCCGGATCCTTTCCTAATTAGATCAGCAGTCTCCTCACCTCCTGAGAGGGCTTGGTGTGTCCTCTGGTTTTTAAAGGAATTCTGTATTAAAAGCAAAGATCTGACAAATTGGAGCTGCCTTGAATGCTAAATGCAAAGATAAGACTTTTTTTCCCCCCCTTTCCTCATAGCTTTGAGTAATGTCAGCTAGAGAAATAACACTTGTTTGTAAGTAACCCGTGACCCTTTTCACCCAAAGCAGTCTTAGTAGCAAATTAATCCACTTTTTTTTTTCCCCTCCTCTAGACAGAGGGCATTAACAACATGCTTGGTAGGTTTTCTCACTTTTGGATTTCAACTTTTTCAAGGCTGTGACCACACACTCACAGAAGAAGAAAGAGAGAATATTACCTTTGATTTCTCCCTAATTTATATTGACTTTTTTTTTTTTTTCCTCAGGAGATGAATCAGACAAATTACTTTTATACACATTTGTGTTTCATAGGACCAATGAAAACAGTAAGTACCATCAATTTCCCCATCAAACTGAGGCAGCAGCTCAGCTGTATAGGAGCCAAACTCTCACAGGAACACCGGGGTCAGTTATACCCACATGTAAGATATTTCAGCAGTACAGAAATTAATAGAAAAGGATGGGCTGACATTTCAGTGCTCGTGCAGTTGCCTGGTGTTATGCAGGCACTGCATGTTTATTTATCACTGTTGGGATGAGGGTTTGTCTGTACGAGTGGGCATAAGGATGATGCTGGATCTGGTGCTTGTAGCATTTGCTGGGTGAGCTGATGGGGCAAGGAAATGGTGTCTGGGCAAAGGCATTAGTATTATTCCTATTTTTCAGGTGAGAAGTGGAGACCTAAGGAAGCAATGGCAAATGGAAGTGCATAAAGGACTGAGAAGTGAACCCTGTTTTTTTTTTCAGGGCATGTGCTTGAATCACAAGCCTTCTCCAGAAGCTCTGCACCTCAGAAATTCAGCAAGCAGCTGGGAAACTGCAGCTTCACCCTCCCCAGCTCCAACAAAATGAATGGGATTTAGAGGTGCTTAGAAACAGCATGTGTCCCAGAGGTCACCAGGGAGCTGAACCCCACCTCCATGAACGCTGGGGGTGAGATGTGCAAACCAGAACGGGAACACAGCAAAGTGTCTGTGGAAGTTTATACAAATCATGCTTGGAGAGTTTTCCTTGGAGACATTCCTGACCCCTGCCATAAATGTTTGTACAAACGATATTTTTGTTTGCAAGAGCCATTGTACAAAGGCAAATGCTCAGAAATATGCATTGGAGTAAAGCTTTGCTACGAGGGGGCTCGTACAGCCACGCAGAAATCTCCGCGCTGCATATCGAAGTTTCAGTCCCTCTGGAAGCAAATTGAGGTAATACAATCCAGGTAATACATTTTGCAAAGCAGAAAATAGCAAGGAAAGGCTGGCAAGCAGCCAGATGCAATTGAAATGAACTCGAGGACTCAGATACATCCCAGACCGTGTTTGACTAAGGAACATTGTCATAAACCCCAAGCCCGTTCATTCATGAATAATACAGGACCAAGAGACAGGTCTGAATTTGTCATGTAAATTATTTACTGTAACTATGAAATGGCCACCTGCCTAGGCTTGCAGCAGCATCTGAACCAAGGCCCTTTACATCAAAAGGGAAAAGATAAAGTTGATTAAAAGCTAAAGAAGAACTGTGCACGATGGCAGGAGCGCATTGCTCCAGAGTAGCAAAGAGGTGTGAGTAGGGGAAGGGACATCCACTGGGCTAAGCCCTCCACCTTATCCTTGTGATGCTGGGGAGCATCTTCAGTGGGGGTTTTCACCTTGTTCTGCTGCTGAGGTCAGTGATGATTTTGTCTGTGTGGCCCAAGCCTGGGACCAGGCCACCAAAGGGATCCCAAGGGACCCCAGACTGCTGAACCTACCAGCAGGATGGCCAAAATGCCAGAAGGCAGCAGCACATCCCACCTGCAGAGAGGATGGTCTTCTCCATAAGCAGAGTTTGTGTTTAGGCTTAGTAAGGTGATAACATTCCATGTAGAACAGTTAGGAGCTCAGGGCTGAGATGTTTTCCTCTGCAGAGCCACTTGTTGGGATGAACAGCAGCTCCACAAAAACCACCTGCCAAAGCCACTCTGCCCTAACACTGATGAGACAACACCTTAAAAATACAACACCTTTGTGCCCAGCCAACAGCAGTTCTTCAAGATGGAATAAAATCTGCACCAAAGAAGCCTAAAAGACATTTCTAAGGATTAGAACCCTTCCACTCCCACCCCAGCCTGTTCCACCATCTCACCTCAGCCAGCTCCTCCATAGCGACTTGCAGCCAAGCTGCTCAGGCTTTCAACGTGTGGGTGGTGGTTGGTTTTCTTTGTTTGTTTGATTTTTAAAAAAATAAAAAAACAAAAAAACCCTGTTACTCTATAGAGTTCTTCCAAAAAACCCCAGTGTATCTATAATAAACAAGAGCTGCTCTAGAAAGGCACTCGGCATGCTTGTTTAAATAACCTCTCTTACTCTCCAGTTGTCTTGTTTTTCTCAAGGTTGTCATAGAGAGGAAGATATTGATGAGGTAATGATGTGTCAGGGAGTATAGATGAGAGGGAAATCACTCTGTTGTTGAAAGCATTTCTTTCTGACCTATTTCTCCACTGTGTGTAGCTACAGGATCTCTCTGTTCCTTCACGGCAGTTTGGATATTGGGAAGAGCATCCTGCAGCAGAGGTGGTGCACAGACAGTTAATGCTGCACTGCCTGGGACTAGAGGAGTATCTGTCATGTTCCATGCATCTTGAGAAAGCAGACACCTTGTAGCAGGGAAGTCAATAGCTTGTTTAGTTATACTGAGCTTCCAGAAGGCAAAAACCTCATTTTCACCTCTCTAAAGAAAGGAAAGGTCTTGGCTATCAGTGCATTAGATCTTAAGGATGTCCCATCAAAACACAGGCTGCTGTAAAGGCTGTTGCCTTTTAAGAGAAATGTCTTACTGAAATCAGCAAGGTCTTTGCTCTCTCCCTTATGTGAGAAAGGTGATGAATGAAAGCAGGCAGTAGGTTTTTCGGCTCAGAAATAACCCCAAACTTTTCTCCCTGGCGCATTCCAGCTTTGTTTGCACTTCACTAGAAAACTGGAAGAGATAAAAAGGTGAATGATTCCACACTCACGATTCTCTGAGTTTTAACCCTCAAAAGTCTTCAGCAGAAGGAGCATTACAAAAAGTCCAAGTCAGCACACACAATATGGATCAAGAGCTACCTACCAAGGTACAAACTTTAGCAGGTACAAAAAAGTCTTCAGCAGAAGGAGCATTACAAGAAGTCCAAGTCAGCACACACAATATGGATCAAGAGCTGCCTACCAAGGTACAAACTTTTAGCAGGTACAAACACTGTTACAGATTTCCCTCTGGATATTTTTTCCTGCCCTTGCTGAAACATGCAGCTTTATCCCTGACCTCTGACACACAACACCTCTGTCCTTTCCAGATCTCTCTAACAATTACTCCCTTGGCAATGGAAGGCAGCATTGCCAGAAGAATAGCTTTGATTGTAGCAGCATATTAACGAAACCTACTCATTAACTGATACACCCTTTTATTGTCTTACATTTCCACTGCCACGTGGCCTGCTGTGCTCTAGCAACACTTGAACATTCTAACTTGTTCTTATCTCCCCTGGCTTTTAAATGCCCTTGCATTCCCATTTGCAACTTGGTCTAGGGATAAACATGCAAAACCAAATAAACATTTTGCAGGCACCTTCACCTTCTTCTGAAGGCAGCCCCCAAAAGGTTGCTGCTGTACTTTTTTATAAAGCCTGAACCCAAGCGATAACAACATTTAAATACAGCTACAATAATACCAGACAGTTCATCCCAGTGATGGCAACAACTAAGCGTGGCAAGGAGGGAGGTGAAAAAGGAACCAGCTCAAATAATATTTGCTGAAAAGACAATTATGAATGTTATTAACCTGATTCTCCTCTGCCATCAAAATTACACTGCAGTATCTCTGGTTCAGTGAGAATCAGACCCTGAAAGGTAACAAGATCCTTCCTGTTAACAAGCCCATAAACTAATGGCACTTGAAAAACCTCCTCACACCAGGCTTTATGACCCACAGTGAAAACAGATTAGACGTGATGCAAGGGCAAAGAGAATCTCCTCAAACCTCATCTTCAGCCAAAAAGTGCATTCCTGAGACAAGCAGGCTTTGGTTTGCAGCTCAGTCCCTTCTGTATCTCCACATGCATTTGTGGTTCTGCAGTGTGCTCACAATACTGGGGAAAAAAACCATAATTAAAAACCCCCAAACACCTTTTTGTTCAAATGTCATTTCAACAAAGGCTGGGTTGTGTTCCCACTTCCAGCTTCATCCAGAAAGCTAGATGACTTTCAAGTTGCTCTGCTCCTTCCCCAAGGCATTTAGAAGTTGTGTGGGTGTTAGCACTAGATGAGCCCCTATCCCAGTGGGGAATTAGGACACATTCTGAATGGAGGAGCTATGCTTTGTGTGCAGCTCAGGCTTGCAGGAAAGAGGTCTCCAGGACTGCAGGTAAACTCATCCCTAATTAATCTAAGGGCAAGGGTAGCATTTGGTGTCCACTGAGGGCTGCCATGACAACACCATCATATCAATCCTTCCTATCATCTGTTCAGTAGCCCCTTGCCTCTTGCATGTGAAAAGAGGGATAGAAAGATATCAAGTTTAACCTCAGAAACCATCTCAAAGAGAAAAGCTGAATGAGGCTCCACTGCAGCCTAAGCATTTCTTACCCTTCTGATTTTCTGGTCGCTGAATTTGCCAAATTTCTGCATTTGCCTACTGCAAGCAGCCTGAGAACCCCTGTTCATTCTGCACAGGCTGTCCTGCAGCCTTCAGGGGCATGTTCACTCCTCACTGCCAGCTTGGGTCCATCTGAGAATAAAAAAACCTCTGTCCTCTTTTCTCTCCCACCTCTCAGTATGAATTTTCCTAGCTTGCCACATAATGAGACCATTTTTATTCTCTCTCAACATCTCCTGAAGGTGAAAATGGGACCTGTGCTGAGCATCAGCCCAGGATCAGGGTTTTTAATGAAAACCTGAAATTCATTCTATTTAAGACCAGGGAAGGACTAATGGACTAAACAGCCTGAGAGGTGGAGGAATGGCTCTGCTGAAAAACACTGTGGCAGCCAGCAAGGTCCACGAGCTGAGCTTGTGTCCACACAGCCAGTGAGCCCCATGGACCTCAGACAAGGAACAAATTCCCTTGATCTGGACTTGGTCCTCCTCAAGCATCTTTTCCTTACCTACAAGGCCAGTGAAAACACCACATTCTACAGCTGCCCTTGACCTTCATGGATTTTCACCTCTAAAATAAGGATCCTCCTACTAAAACTTCTGTATTTTGAAAAAAATATAGGCTACAGCTCTGGAGTCTTTAACAGCCCATGCACAAAGGCAGTGGGACATGAGCAAGCTCTGCCCACAGACGTGGTGCTCCCAGTCTGAGGGGGAGCTCAGCTCAAGCATCACACTGGCAGCATCTTCCCATCCCCTGCTGGGAGCACCAGGGGGGAGATGCAAATTTGCAAAAGAGCAGACACAAAGCCAATTTTAAAATGAATGTTGGCCTCAAACTAACAAGGAAAATGCACCATTGGCTTCGATTTTTAAATACATTAGTTGTCTCAAAGAGTGGATCAATGGGAAAAGGAAACTGAGCGATGGATAACCCTTTATTTGCCTAGGAGGAGGGTGCATCTGTCTGGCAAGAGCATGGTGTGCTGTTGGGTGCCTGTGTGCTCCTGCATTTCCCTCACTGCAGCTGTGTCTGCTCCTCAGGTAACCACCAAGCTGGTCATGTACTAGAGGTATTTACCTGTGGGGTCTGGAGTGCCAAGAATCGTCTGAAAACTCCAGAAAGTCTCTCTGCACTTGTGTTTCAAAACAGAAGAAAAAAAATTGCATTTCAAAACTTTCACAGAAGTGAAATGTTAAGCAGAAAAGATGGCTTGAAGGCAATCAAAACATTTTATTTTGATAAGAGTCCCAGTACTCTAGTTTATTTAATATGCTGATAGATCCAAGCTACAGGTTTCCCAAAGAAAACTCTGAGTGATCCAGTTCCAATAAGACACTGCAAGCCTATCAGATTTTGTTGAAATGAAATGTCACCCAAATGGAGATATCCCCACAAAGAGCCATCATTTTGAAGGAAATGACTTCTTTTCCTCATTGAGAATATTCTGATTGGTTGAGCTGTGCAGGCAAAGTGCAACACCAACCTGCTAAATACAAAGGTGTTTGCATGGAAGGACAAGAGCCACGTCATGAAGGAGCTGATATCCACCACACCACGGAGGAGATACCTGCCAGGGAACAGGATTCCTCCTTGTGCTGCTGAAGGCTGATTCAGAAAAAACTCAAGTAGGTCTGGATGTGCAACACCTCTTCTGAGCAGGCTGAAGAGAGGAGTTATTTTCCCCTCCCTCCTTTATCAGCCTCCATCTGGTTATCTTTTGTGTAAATCAGAGGCACTTCTGAGACAAGTGCTCTGCAAAGCTGACAGCAGTTGTGGTTCATTCGGTGTCAGGGACTGGGGGTGTGGCTGCAGCACAGCTCACAGTTAGCAGCATCACCTGGGAGCCTGCTGAGCACCTTCCTTGTGCCCTGTACAAACCTCACACCAAGGGCCCCTATTTACTGAGCTCCACACACACCTCTCCTTGCTGCTTGCAGGACACGAAGCGTCCTTTGCCATTTGGGAGCAGTGGATGGGGAGGACTTCAGCTCACTTCTGGAAGCAGTGATGACCCCAGTACCACAATAACTAAGTGCTAGGTAGCATGGTAACGTTTTGAAGGCCTCTAGGTATCTGCAAAACTCACACGTGCCCAAGCCCTTGGTCTCAGCATCCCAGGCACAGGACGTGGCTGTCAGGAACATACCTGCTGCTTCAAAGCAGGCCTTGAGAGACCTCCAGGCTCCTAGCCTGCTGAAATACCTGTCTGATCTCATTACCCTGTACTAGCCACGTGAGCCAGAACCTGTCCCTACAGAGCTGAGGGACAGCAGGAGGGACAAGGGGAAAAGCTGTGGACCAGCAGGCAGCTATCTCTTACCCTTTCTCCTGGTAACAAGACCTCTAGGGACTTGCAGTGAGGAGACAGCGTGGTCCAGGACTGCTCAGGGTCAGCCAGGACACAGGCTGCAAACAGCTCTCTGAAGAGAAGTTGCTCTTGCTCTTCCAAGGCACAAACCCATGCTCCTGCCTGGCCTGTTTGTCACAGGAGTGGTGGGAAACCAGAGTCAAGGGATAAATACTTACACAAACAACATGGGACCTGGCTGAGCAGGGCTCTTCAAACAAGGATCGTGGTACAAAAGTTCTAAATTCTAATGAAATGTTTTATCCTTCCAATGTTCTCCATTCCCAACCACCAGACTGCTCTTTGCACCACCCTTCCTCCAGCAAGCACACATCCTGGGCCATACGCTGGTTGCAAACTCAGGAACACCAGACTACAAAACCAAAACAAATTCTTTCAAGCCCTGACAAACACTTCATGTGATTCAGCCAGCTCAGAGGCACCATAAAGATCACCTGAAGCTTCAGGAGCTGAGCAAACACTCGGTGCAGAGTTAAGACCTTCTGCTAAGCATATGCCTGGGTACAAAATATCCTTTGCAGCTTGGAGCTACCCAGACTTCATCCCCAGTCACTGCCTTAGACCAAGCCCAGGCTCAGAAGACCACACTCAGGCTGGCTGCTAAGGATCACACCCTCCCTAGGACTAGCACCATGACAGCAAGACTTACCCAAGGTCCAGAGACAGCAAGGAGGAGATGGAGCAGAGAGGGCTGAAGGAGCCAGCTAAACTTCTGCTTTTGATGTGACCCATCTGTGAGTCCTTTCTAATTAAACAGGGCTCAGAGCACAGCCACACACAGCGCCTAGCTGTTAATTAGGGAGGGCTGAGCACTGACACATTAACCTCCTGGTCTCAAAACATTAACTTTACCAGGTGTAATATCTTCTAGGTGACATAAAGGTTAATAATCTGCATCCACAACAGAGCCCAGCTTGGTAAATACCCAATTAGCTGGGTTCTGTAAGAGATGGCAGCAAAATACAAGGTCTAGGATGGCTGAAGGGATGCCCCAAAGAGCTGGGTGTGATGTGTGCTGGTGTGCACACCCACTGGGGGGGACAGTGGGGGGACCTGTAAGGAAGGGCCAGTGGAGCATGAAGGAGTGATGCCTTCAGAGGGAGTCTGCACAAGCTCCAACACCAGCAGGAACTAGGCTGAGGGAAAGCAATAAAATGCAATAAATAAAAGATTCTTCCCTCCTGATATTTAGCAAAACTTTTTTTTTCTTAGCCTTCCTCCCTCACTCCCTCCTTCCAAACCACTCTCTAAAGCTTCTGTTGTTGGAAAGAGAATTCAAAGCAACAGTGGTTGGATTCAAATGGTATGCAGTAAAATGGAAGAGCTTTTTCTCATTTTTAATCTTTGTTTTGCCCTCTGCCTTCCTGAAGAGGGAATTGGAACAGGGGAAGGATAAAAAATGGAACAAGCAAGGAACAACTGAATATTCGACTCAGTTTGAATGTAATTGCCTCGTTTAGCATAATTTCGTAAAAGCTCAGGAGAAAATGATTCTTTTCATACAACAGATTTGAAACATTTAAAAATAATGGGTCAAGCAAGTGCTTACTTATTATTGTGACCAATGCAGGAGCTAGAACAAGTGGAAATGGGCATCATCACATCCTCACGAGTGTGCCACTCTGCTGGCCCGACCCCACGCCATCGGGTGTGTGATGGAGATGAAGGGAGAAACCTCTGCAGCTCTTGGAGCAACACCAGCTGCAGGGGCTCAGGGTGCTTCACAGGGCTCAGCCACTTCACTGTGCTGTTGCTATTTTAGCTAAAAGCCTTTTTCCTCCACAGCTGAACTGACACAAAGAGCGTTAGACACATTTGTCACCAGTGATGCATCCAGCATTTCTCCCAACTGCTTGTGTTCCCTCAGTTCCTCCTCATCTTACTGTCTTCCAGGTGTTCAGGATCCCCCATGCTGCAACCCTCTAGAATGTCCTCATCCTCCCTTTCCTCTTCTACAACCATGAATTAAACTTCACCTTTCCCCTTTCAAAAATCTTACCTCCTCTGCCACAACCCCTTCTTCACCAGGACCTCTCCTCTGAAGGCACCGCATGTCCACGGGAACATGTTCAGCCCCACTGACATTTCTAGCAAACTTCCAACCTCAACATCAAATCTCCAACCCAAAATCTCAACTCTCCTTCTACGGATCCCAAAAAACTTCATGGGAGAGACAGAGTACCAGCCCAGCCAGCCAAGCTGGTAGAACCAAAGAGATCATCCAGTGAGACAAGGGAAGAATGAAAATAGTGTTTTTAATATCATTTACAGCAAACTTACAGTTTGTATTTCACATCACATATTTCTAAACTGCTCTTCTGGAAAATATAAGCTGCAAAAATACAGAACACAGTACTCAAAATATATCGAGCATGTGGCTTCTCTCTTTTTTTTTTTTTCTTTTTTTCTTTTTTTTTAAATAATTGTACAGTGAAACGTTTCCTTTTCCAAACCAGGTTTTGGTTTCTTTTGCAAGTGCTGCTAAACATTGCAACATTACCAGCAAACCAGCACACTTCAAAGACCTTTCTGAGACCCACTTTCCCTTGGGCACTGTAGGAGAAGTCTAAGCTACAGCCCCAGGGCAGAGGAGAGGCACCCAGCCTCATCCAGGTCCCATGCACCCTGCCACAGACCATCTGGGGAGGTGTCCTATGCAGGAAGAACCTTCTTCACAGACAACCCTCCCCACAGGCTGCTCTACCCAGGTGTCTGAAGAGCAGCAATGGTATGAGGGACAAACACTGCTGCCTGGTTGGGTTTGGAGGCAGGTAGATACTCCTCCAATATTGTAGACCCTGCACAGAGCTCTGTGGGGGAGTTTAAAGCCATAGGTGTGACAAACTGCATGGGGTGGTCTTGTTCCTCCAAGACAAGCAATGTGGAAGCACCCTCTTCATGACTGATGGAAGATTACATCTGCACACCGGCCACAAACACTTGCCAGTGAATTCCTGAGCTTCTGAAGACTGGAGGAAACTCTCACCAAGAACCTCGTTCAGTGATGCCCCAGGATTTGGAGGGCACGTGGCAGAGCTGCCCTACTGAAATGTGTTAAGTGTTATTACACCACGGAGAAACATGAGGATGGAGAAGGGAGTGGGTTAAGGAACAAAGTAAGTTCCCAATATTCTTATTTAAAAAACAAATAAAAAAATAAAAGAAATGAAAAGTCCTCAATGTTTGCAAGAGCCACAGAGAGGCCAGCCGGTTGAGTTAAGAACAGGAGAACTTCTTCCCAATCTGCTTTGAATTTTAAACAATGCAGTTTGCTCAGCTGTGGCTGCTGCTAAGGATCTCAGAGGTGGAGAGTAACCAGGCTGCAGAGGCAAGGCATGTGCTCCTGACTGACCTCTGCAGCAGGAAACCAAGCCAAGAGAAATCAGCCAAACCAAGACTTTGCTTTTCCTCCATCACGAATGAAGCACGGCCAAGGAGGACCTGGGCAGCACTGCAGCTTCTGCTCACAGACCACACCCAGCCCAGAGCTGCTCTCCTGCCTATTTACTCTGCCCCCACTCCCTCCACTCCGGGTGCTTTTCATATGGTGCTCGTGTCTCATCTATAAAGGGCAGAAGGAATTTGAACATTTCATTACTGCAAACATTTCCCATCAAATGCCATTTCTGCATTTCTAGCCCACATGACCCCAAATGTCCAAATGCCTGGAATGGGACAGAAGTACAGACAGCAGGGAGACTGCATTTGCCTTGTAACAAAATCCTAAGGAACAGCACATTTATTGGACTTTATTTCCATGGCAGTCACGTGTGATACAACACAACACAGCGTTCCGTTTGCACTGGTAGGCACTGTGGGTTTTAAAAGGTCACAGCTCTTCCCCTGCTCCCATCCTCACCCCCAGAGTGAACCAAGAGCTCCCTTTTAGTGCAGTCTCAGCACTGCTGCAGCTTTTTTTCCCCACTGAACCCTGCTCTGAGATGGCTCCCTCCCAAAAGCAGATGATGGGAGCTGTTTTCACTGGCTAACACAGAGACTCCCAGACTTTGGTGGTCACAGACCTCTGAGCACAGCTTATAGTCCACCTGTGACCAACAGAGCACAGTTTTGGTGCCACCGTGCCTGAGAATTTAGCAAAATGGCTGTGAGTCTTCAAGAGGCATCATCGTCCTCCAAACTGGCAGAAAGCATCTCGGGTGAAGAACAGGGGTCACTTCTTCAAGTTCACAGAGTTATTGTTGTGAGGCACCAAAAGCAGCACTGAGATGCAGCTTACACTGAGGAGTAAGTGCACTGGGATCTGTGTGATGCCACACTGCAAAAGAAAAGGGTTTTGAAGGGCTAAGATACAGGTTACAAGGAAAGGTGCCTTTTGTTGTCCCACCAACTGGCAATTCAGTTGGGAAGAACTACGGTATATTAGGCCATATGTGACTCTCCAATTCCCAAGAGACTTTTGCCTCCAATGCAAGAGGTGTGCAAACATTGCAGATAAAATCTGCATCACCTTAGCACCGATTTGGGTTTGTCTGGGTTCACACTCTTCTCATGTTTGCTCTCAGTGATTAGGCAGATGAATGCACTAACTGGCAGGAACGCTGGGAGAGGCAAAGAATTTCAAGCATCTGTGAGAGAATATTCCTGGAAAGTGGGTTGTGAGTTGGAAACCAGCACTTTGGCTGTCCTGGAGCTGTGTGTGTCCAGTGGTGTTCTGCCCACTGGCAGTGAGCAAGGATTCCTCTTTCTCCATTCCTAACCACGTACTTTTGAACTACATGTTTGTACTGATGAGGAAATTCCAGCCTAGAGAACTCAGGGAGCAGAAACATACCCCCTGATTTCTATGTCCAGTCAGAACAAACCAATGTATACCAATTTTAAGAAAGCTTTTCCAACCCCCTCCAGACCACAGGTGATAAGAAGAAACAACCTTGCAAATACACTGGAGGCATTTTCTTGGTTTTCTCAGCAATTCACGCGGAAGAAATAAAAGGGAAAATTCATTTATGAAGTTGCTATAAATTATTTGCTGAGTTGGACTTGACAAGTTTCTTATTGCTTTCTGCCATTTGCAGACACCAACTTCGTGTAGAACAAGCTCAGCACTGCAAACTGTCAGGCTATTGCTAATCGTTTCCTTCCAAGGTTGTGACACTCTGCTCTGCCACACTTCATCTGAAGAAAGGGGAGGAAATTTGCAAACCCACAGCATCCCAAAGCCCCCATCCCTGCAGTCACTCCATTCATCAAACAAACCAAGACCAAACAAGGATTTGACACAGGAAACAGCTCCATACATCCTACGGTCCCACTCTGGCAGCCACCTGAATAGGTTCCTCTGTCAACACGACTTCTCCTCAATGTCCTGTGTCCTCTCAGGACCAAGGGATGCTCACAGCCAAGCAGCTGTGGCAGGACTGAAGCTGAAAGAAAAACAGTCCATGTTCATATTCTGTCAAAGAGAACATTGGTATTGCTTCTGAGGAGACAGAGCCTCCTTCTGCTCCACTGGATTCAGGGAACAGACAATGCCTCGAGATTTTACTTAACATCAGGAGTTAATAAAGTACCTACTGTCTAAGAACTGCTGAAAGGCCATTTTTCAGCAAAGCAATTGTATTAAGACTCAGATTGGCTAGAAATGTCAATGGAATGATAGAAAACATCATTTGCAGCCTAGAAGTAATAGATTTAGTGTATAAAAGCAGAGCAAAGTATAACATTTTGAGCATATGTAACACTAAGTGAGACCTGCTGGCATCCGAGACAGATTTAAATGCCAGTCAGTAGTAACTCCAAACATCTCACATTGAGTTGGTAGAGCCAAGCTGTGCTTTGCCACCAGGAGGAAGAAAGAACTGTGGCTGGAGAAAGGAAGCTGATGGTCAGCTTGGGAGAAATGCCCACAAACTGTGGGTCTCAGGGAGACAAGGCAAGTCAGTCTATCCATAGAACCACCAAATCATTTTGGAAGAGACCTTCCAGATCATCAGGTCCAACCTTCAACTGATCCAGCAGCACTGAAGGATGGATAATCCGTTCAGGGACCCCAGGAGGCTCAGCCACAATGCCCTGGTTGTTCTTTCCCTCCTTGGATCAATCTCAACCTGAGCCTGGCTCATTCCAAAGGCTCCCATCATGGGATTGCCCATCTTACTAAACTGCTGCCTACGTTCACACCGATTGCACCTTGGCTGCCTTGTGGGGACAGGAGGGAGCCCTGTTGGTAAGAAAGGAGAATATTCAGGGTCTGCTGGAGTTGCTGCCAACAAAAAAAGTGAGTGACAGCAGCAGTGTGGGATGCTGGGAGAGGTGAATTCAGATTTGGGTAAGAAAAGCAGAAACTCCTACAGCAAATGGGGACAGGTCAGTATTATTGCTCATATTCAGGGGTGCTCTGCCCTACCCACAGGAAGGCTGTGAACTCTACAGGCATTAAGCAGATTTGGAGAGATCAACAAGAACCCTGCTTTTGTCTGCAGAGACAATTCACATGAAACAAAGGGGTAGATGAGCATGGCTGTGTCTAAAGGCAGAGTTTGGAAACCTAAAGTTTGGATATCCTTGTGAATAAAGGAACAAAGCTGTTCTCGCACCAGTCCAGGGAAGCATTTGCATATGCCTTTAATACTCACAATTCCCCACATCACCTGCCAAGAATAAAACAAATATCACACCAAGTTTGTCCACGTCTTAAGAAAATACTGAGCCAAGCAGACTCAGCTGTGACAAACTCTCCCATGGCAGCAGCAGCCACGGCTGAAGGTTCACAGTCACCTTCAGGTCGTCTTGGATGTGCTGCAGGGTGAAACTGCTGGTGAGGAGATGGAGCTGCCTGTCAGTCTCCCAGGACCTTGTCTACTGAGGAGAAATACACATCTGACTGAGACACAAAGGTAAACCTGAAGCACGTTGCCTCCAACAGCAACGTGATGAACTCTGATGGGGATAGGAAGGATTCCAAATCTCATCAATTATTTCCTTAATTTCTTTTTTTTCCAAGAAAAAAAATGCCAAAGCATCTCAGCCATTTGGAAATCCTCCAATCACTTTCCAAATGTCTGCAGACCATCAGTTCAATTCTGAAGCGTTCTCAGCTAATGGAAGCTAATTCCTCTCTGGATCTTTCCCTTGTCACCTTCCCAGCAAGGTGAGAGCCAGCTGAGGTCAACGGCAGCAGCGCCGAGTTGTTCTGTGCATCTTGCAGGGGTGTGGCAGTGTGAGGCACCTGTAATTTGAATTCCCAAGGAATGGAAGGTTTGTTTAGGTCATTCCAGTTCAGTCCCACTATACATCCAAGATGTGCTGGGCAAAGCCAGAAAAATGCATGATTTCAGTATGTATAAAAAAGAGGTTCATGAAAATGCATCCCCTTGTTAACAGGGATGCAAGGAAACCAATTCTAGTGTTATCTGCACCAGTTTTAGATTGGGGTCCCCTTTTGAGGCTACACCAAGATGGCATCTGTGCAAGGGAAAGGAAACCCCAACCTGAAGTCATGCAAGGCAACTGGACAACCCCCCAGAGACTGTTAAATCCCAAGTGGTTTATTTTTTTCAAACATCCCATTCCTTAGCAGACAGCCACGCAGGGAACACAGTGCTTGGAGAAGTCCAAGTCATTTCTGCTGAGACTGTCTCAACAAACTACTGAATTTCAGAATAAACTTCCAACACTGGAGCTGGATGGCACAGCTCAGACCATGCCCCTGGGGCTGTTCCCAGGAATGGGCATTTTTCTAACTCCATCCTTGTTCTTAAGCCTCCTGCACGGTTAAGGCAGATGCGGGATGGAAGCCGAGTGCTGACAGGCCAAGGTCCATCCTGCAGTTTGGGAAGCAGGATGATAATATCTGAGGCTCTTCATTCGTTATTCTAGAACAAAAATTGGGTCGCAGGCAAAACTGGCTTGTGGTTTTGAAATGAGAAGAAACCCAAGAGCCTGCTGGGCTGGATGCAGGATTTGGCCGGTGTGTTTTCTTTAAACTAAAGCTCTGTTCTTGAATCTGTACCAAAGCACTGACAGTAAAGCCCTTCATGATGCAGGCAACTGATGTAAACTTAAAAATATAGTGGGAAGGGGAGAAAGCTTTTCAAAAATTGTATTATCAAAACAACTAAAAAAACATCAATCATGCAGGAATTTCAAGTTACAGCTTAAAAAAAAATATAAGTAACCCCATTCAACTGCATCTCCCATTCACACCAAGAGAAGAGATTAAATTTAAAAAAAAAAAAACCAACCAAACACATGAAGTGCCCTGGAATTCAGGTTGTGTAATTCCAGTCAAGGGGGAGTTTTGACTGTACTGACAAATCAAAACAACTGAACACTGAGATTTTGTTCTGTATCATGTCAGCGTGCTATTCTCCTTCACCTTGGACTTGCAGAGGGGAAAAAAAATGAAATTGTGAAAGGGGTTATAGAATTTCAAGCAATCAGGCTTTTAGAAAGGTTCTATTCTATGACATTTGTGTTCGAGTCTGAATGTGTGTGTATAGTATAAAATTATGAGCTAACATTTGAAAAGACAGCAGTCTAAGTAATAAATTTGCAGGATGAAAAGAACTGTACAGAATGATTTCAAAGGCTTATACTTGACAATTATACATATTTTATGAGACAGTTATGCACCCTGTGCCTTTTTTTAGATTCATTGTTTTATGGATGTAGTATCTCTGTTTCAGCAGACAGGATATTCTAAACCAATCTAATAGTCTAAAAAGCATCATTTACCTCCCAACGTAACAATGGCACTGCATAGCTTAATAACTTTTTTTTCCTTAAGCTCTTTCATTAATCAAATGATTCTTAACATGGCTGAAAACCAAGAATCAAATATCTGAAGTTACAATATTTGTTGAGTATTTGGCACAGTGGAGTTTATTCGATACACTCATTTGTTTTTTTGCCCTTATGGTTGCTGAACAGATGATGCTGTGCAGAAGTTACAAACACACGTGTAAAGTCAGTCAAGTGGAAGCAGTCTGATACCCCACACCCCTGTTTCAATGCTTAGGGAAGAGTAAAATCTGCTAAAAAGGTGTGGAACATGAGTGGCAAGTTACCAACCCTCTATAACCGTGCCAGCTCCGCCGTGTCCACTGCCAGCAATGGACAAGGACCTGGGGAAGATCGGCCCCTCCACCAGCTGCATGGAAGTGATGTCCAGCATTCACATGCCAGGTTACTGCTCTGAACATCTGCTAGTTCACAACAGCTTCAAAACACTAACAAATAAAGGAGCTTTTCTGATTACGATGCTAACCCTTAAAACCCCTCTGACATTTAGTCCATTGGAAATGGGTCTGGTTCCCGGGGAAAGCTCATCAAACACAACCAATTTGTACTGCTTCCCAGCAGAAATGTTCTGGAAAAGAAAAATATGCATGCAAAATAAGCCTGACCCAATGCTTCTTGAAATCAGATGAAAGCTTCCCCGTGATTTTATAGGCTTAGATAAGAGTGCACTGCAAAAGCCAAGCCAAATCTGCTCCTGCGTGGGTGCCTCTTGAGGAGCTGGATGAAAATTTCAGAGGTGCTCAATGCTGCCCAGCCTCTGCTCCCATAACCCAGCCTTCCACAGGAACACTATTTGCACATCTAAGGGCAAAACGTGGCCTCCAGGAGGGGAAATAATTCCACCCTTCTACTATGTGGCTTCTACTGAAGTCGGTAGAATTTCTCAGGTGGAAAAAAAAAAATGTCAATTTTGAGGGTTGCAGGATTAAGGTCAGTATTCCTTTCAACTTGTACACACACACACACACACACACATACACACACTCTTAAAGAAAACATCCACCACACAATTTCTAGATTGCAAATTATATATATATATCTATATCTTTAAAAACTGGAGAGAACATAAACAGCCCCTCCATATATATATATGTATTCACTGAGTCACATAGAATATGAAAAAAACTATATTATGTAAATTATCACATTATCTATAATTCTCCAACTGACAATTTGTTTTATAGAGACACAGTGCATTCGTTCTCTTTTTTAAAAACAGATTATGTGTCTTCATTGGCTTGGTAGCATATTAGAATGAAGGCGTATGGATAAAAAAATGCAGAGGATTAAACAAACCCCTTGAGTCACATTATGTTTGGGTGAATTAAACAGGATCCTTCCCCAAACTAGCATAAATAAATCCTCCCTATGGAAAAGTGTCAGCGATTTAAGGGTTAACATAGATTTGAAAATAAGTTTTTTTTAAAAAAACAAAAAAAATCCTATTAGAGGACTACACAGACAAGTATTTGGAATTCATCCCCCTTTAAAAATGACAGCACGTTTGGCAAGTGTGAGCAGATGTCTTGAACTTTACTGGGTTTGAGAGATCCGAGCACAGCTATTGACTTCCAAGCCTTCCAGCAGCTCTCCAGCACTCAGCGTGCACTCGGGGCTGGTGACAGAGACTCCAGAACCCCTCTCTGCCCTTGCAGAATGCACTGGGTTGGAACAGCACCCAGCCAAGCCTCCAGCCCGTGCCTTGGGCTCCACGTAGCCCTGGGAGCACCACCAAGAGCTACACAGGCACTGCTGCTGTCACCTCGCTCGCCTCGCGCCCGAGCCCGTCCGCTCGCTGAGCTCTCAGCTGACCCTCTGCAGAAGCTTGTACTGTCATCAAAGGGGCTGGTACCCAGCCACAGCAGCTCCCTGCCTTCTCCAGCACCCCGCAGGATGGGATCCCATTACAAGATGCTGTTCTGAAGAATCCTGGCTGGGCCTGACTTTTTGGAGAAAAAGGAAAAAGTTTCCCGTGTTGCCACTGTTGTTTTGCAGTCGTGTTTCTTCATCCATGCTCTTCTTGCTTTTATTAAAAAGGATCCTTGTGTTATTAATATAGTTCACCCCTCCACAGTCACTATAAAACAGACTCCATATTTTCACACCATTCATGATCTTCAAGGTTATAGATAAATTTTGTCCTATGTGATTGATTTTGGGGCACCAAGTCCCGCCCCAGATTGTCTAGGGTGAGAGTAGAGGCAAAAAACTCACTAGTGCTGAGACCACCTTCGTGGTTCTTGATGTATCTTTTATAGTTTTTCCTCAAGCACTGCCAGGTGGTTGTGTACAAGATGAATGCAAACGACTTGAGGGCAATAGCAATGCTGACGTACAGGTATCTATAGACCACGTTGTCATACAATGCACAGGCTCCTTGCTCCCCACAGAACGTGCTCCAGAACAGACACGTGGAGTCAATTCCAGCCCCAAAGATCAGTGGAGGTGGGATGAAACCTGTCAAAATAAAAAAACAAAACAAAACAAAAGACAAATCATGCTTTTATGATCCTTGTGATGAAAGGGAGAAGACGTGGTTGCAGTGAAGGAAAGAGAGGATGTTTTGTCGAGGTTAATGGTCCCAGCTGCAGCCCGTGACCCTCATTTTTTAAGTTCTAAATCAGCTTAAATAAAGCCTGTGGATGAGTTTTTAACTTGGACTCCGTGACCAAA
>NW_008614626.1:14223-22272 GCF_000691845.1 Merops nubicus | reverse complement strand
CCTGCTGATATCAACACGCAGGGAAGATTTTACTCAAGTTTAAGAGGCTTTGATGAAGCTCCTCATTTGCCTAATGAGACTGAGTGGAGGGATAAATGAAAGAGGAGCAGGACAGCCTCACAGCTTGCTCTCTGTTTAGGTGTTGGCACTTCTGCACTCTGGGGTGTCACCTGAGGGTGTCACAGGACTCCAGTTCAGAGCCTGAAATCAGCTGAGGCACTGAGGTCTAGTTTTGGACCTTTCCCTGAGACAAAAGGTTTTTTACTGGGTCTCAGCAAAATAAACAATGGCCTGGAACAGATGCCAAAGATTAATTCTGAAAAGAAGGGAAAATTTCACTGTTAAATGAAATGGCACAGCAGGATTCTCTCACAGCCACTGCAGCTAACTAATGATGAGCTTTTCTCAATCATAGTTCGCAGCAGAGCTGCAATCTTAAAGCCAAGTAATCATTCCAATCTCATTTACCTAATAAAGTGATGTTTTTCTTCTCTACTTTTCCCCATCCTACAGGTCTGTTGTAGAGGCCCCTTTTCACACTACCTGACCATGGTTAGGACATCTACGTTCCAACTTTGCACTCTCCAGCCAGCACATGTGTGCTGAGTGTGCAGCACTCCAAAGAAAACGTGGATGTTCTACCTATGTAAACCATTTCTTCCTCTGCTGCTGTATTTATGAGGGGAGGCTGGAAGAATAAAAAACCCTGGAAAAGACCCTTATTGATAAAATCACTGTTATAGGTTAAGACAGCAAGCAAAGGAGAGCATCACATCTACTGAAATCCAACAGCAGGTAGGCACAACAGACCCTCAATGGTATCACCACATCCATAGGTGCTGTGATAGACTGAGGCTCTATAAATACCTGTGTAGACAGACACACACAGGGACTGCAGTTTCTAGACAGGAAAGTGTTTAATCTTGGATCCAGTTTCATCATCAACCTGGATTTCCACGCTTAAAAAAGATACCTTCCATCAGCTTGTCATGAACAAAGTAGTAACATTCATGACATATATCCCAAGACTACAAATAAATTGGTTGTCTTCACTGTTCCCTGTGGTAACTGAGATGTCTTCATTTTATTTTGTCCATGACTCATGCTCTGCAGGTTTTGTTTGATCTTCCTTGCACGTAAATAAATGCAGGAGTTAAGAAAGGCTACAGGGGCTTTTGGTTCTCATTTTAACCAGTCATTAATAGCACAAATGGAGTAAATAAAACCAGATGGTAGAAAAGCAAGACAATCTTTTTGTTAGAAACAGTAGTCTCTAAGAGGAGCTTGTAGGACAAAAGAAGTGCTGAGCTAAGTGGAGGCTTTGCTAGGAGGATGCCTGGTGAACACCATCCAGAAAGATGTGGCCAGGATCTTACAAATCTAAACCTCTTTGCCACTGCAGATTATTTCCATTCCAACCCTTTGGCACAAAGGATTACTTTACTCTCTTCTCTGAGAAACTGCAGTAACAATTTTTTTATGGAGACACTGTTAATGCTGCTCTCTCACAGCAGAGTTCCTATGGAATTAGATAACACATCCAGGAGGATATCGGGAGAATTCAGTCTTGGTTCATGTTATTACAGTGAATATTAAAGAGATTCAATCATGTTTTACCTCTTACTGCAAAGTGTTGCAAAAATTTCTGCTATATATATATATATTTCACTGCAAAAACTGTAGGGCTGTAGAAGAAAAGCTGCTCCTGTCTTACTGAAATCTATTAGCTACGATTGCACCTCCGGGTCTCATACCTCCTACATTTAATACTCTCCTTTGGTTCAAGAAGCAGCTATTATCACTCTCTTCTTAAGTCAAAGCTTAAAGGTGAACTGAAAAGCTTTTAAAATAAATCAGTAAAGCTATTCTCAAACCTCAGGTTGTTAAGGACAAAATTTGGATACTCTTGCTCATCTTGAAAAGTACCTTTCTCTTCATTTTCCCTGGGTTCAAGCTACTTTGCTGATATGCTTCAGGAAGTATTGTCTTATCCCATGGGAACTGCTTAGTGACAAAGCAACATATAAAGATTTGAGCTTAAATTCTCACTTTTAAAGAATTCGAGCTTCTTTTTTGGATGTAAAACCCAAAAAGATCTATTCAACTTAAGCACACATGTCTGAGCATGGTTTTGGAGGAATTCAACATGCCACCATCTCAGGAGGTTTCTCCCTTTTGAAAGGAAAAGAGAAAAGAGAAACTCCTCCTTTAAGAACTTTTTCCTTTGGAAACAACAGCCCACAGCCATCCTCCTTGCTGACCTGCCTGCTGACACTCTGCATTCAGCCAGGGAGAGCTGAAGACAGCCCAAAACCAGAGAGCAAGACAGCCCAAAACCAGAGAGCACCCCCACCAGCTAAAGAAAATGCTGCCACTGCAAGGCTTGAACCAGAGCTGACCCAAGTCAACCCAGAAGCTTCCCTTGTAGCCATCTGAGCCCTGGAGAAGCTTGCTTGATGGAGCTTTCTGTTACTTCACCAAAAGCAATGGAAGTCTAACTGGCTTTATTGTAAACTGGCCTGGGACCACCACATCCCTTTCAGCTAATGGGGAATAAGGTGTTATGAAAAATAAGTAAACAAATGAGGTCATTTATTCAAAGCAATGTATAATATGTGCCTCACTGCACCCTAGGAGATGGCATTTTACTCTCTAGCTCATTCCTTTGAGACACAGGGCTGGGGTTGGGGGTAGGTGCCATGCAGGGAAGGTACTGACTGTGCCCTGCTTAAAAAAAACCCAGCAAATTCCACCTCCACAACATGCAGAAACCCTGTGCATGAGGTGGGCTGACACAATGATGGATCAGAGAGGATTTTGCCCTGAATCATTGAGATTAATGAGCTGAAATATAGGAGCTGTAGAATAAGAGCCATCTCTTCAAAAGGGGAAAAATCTCTCCACCTAGAAATGAGAAGTGGGTGAATAACAGCCCAGTGTGTTCCTTTTAATTCATACACAAGGAGTACACACCAGTCCAGAGCAGCAGCCATATGCATTTTAATGGGTTATTAACCCACAGGAGGATACAAGGACTCAGCCTGTCTCATTTCACTGGTTCCCTTTCTGAGAGACCCCAAGGACAGGACAAACACACCACATAACCCAGGTCCTGTCCCTCAAAGGAGGATGAAAATACATATCCCTCTACTTCAGCAATATGCAATGCAGCAGTAGTTTTGCAGGCTGCTGACATGTTAATAACAGCTATAGAAGAATAACTGGTCGTGTGGGACCACGGCAGAAACAGTCATTTCTCTTGCAACACCATATTTCCTTCCATTAGCACAATTCAAATGGCAGAAAAAGTGCCTTCAAGAGCCTTGATGGGATGTCCTTCCTAGAGAGGGCTCAGACCCTGTGGCCTCAAACCCCACTCATGGCAACCACAGCACTGCAAAGAGCAGAATCCAACTTTTGCACTTTAAAAATACAATATTCTGGGAGGGAGGGGAAGATGGGAGAGAAGGACGTGGCATTTTTGTACCTACCTAGCAAACGGAGCAGCAGGAAAAGCACCCCCAGAGCATAAGACTTGAGTTCGGGGCTGACGGTTCTGCAGGGAGGAGAGAGGGAGAGAGTGAAATCGATTCTTGTTGTTCTGCTTTGATTAACACACCCCGTGGCCATTCTGTGCTGTCAGCCAGGATGCCACCACCACCTCTTGAAAAAGTCATTAATGGGGTTTTTCTTCTCCCTCCGCCTGAACTGCCTACAGCCCCAAAAGTAATTGCATTGGTGATGGGTTCAGGAATTTAGCTAAGTCATTAATAACAACAGCTAATCTTGTTGTTGGATGGAGAAAAATGAAATCCCCATCCCAGTAAATCATCATTTACAAGCTCTCCATCATGCTTTCAAGGCTCCAGATGTTTGTTTCCATTGATAGAAGAGAAAACCTTTTGTTCTGAGGCTTCCCAGACTACTGGGAACACGAGAGAGAAGAGAGGACGATGGACCAAGAGGTTCAGACTGTTAAACCAAGCCTCCCAGTCAGGATGTGCTCAAGACTAGTTTTCATAGGCATGAGTTTAACAGGTGAATTTTTTTGATGCTGGGAGGACAACGGTGGTGTCTGCTTTTTGCTTTGAACACCAGCCACTTTATTTCATTAGTGTTATCCTTCAAAGGTGCTTTATATAAAATAATTCATGGATTTCTAATTCGCTTAGCTTGAGGATGCTACTGGCTGAACTCATCCTCTGGAGGTAGGCTCAGCAAAGCCTTTAGAAATGCAGAAATCTTTCATTTGGTCTTAAATCTTAAAATGGCATTTTATTTCCCACAGTATACAAAGGTTGGGAAAGCAGGACAGTGATCTTCATATCAACAGATTCATCACACAGGGGAACTTTAAAGGCCGAAGCTGCCTCTTCCATCAGCTCCCTCCAGAGGTCTGCTGGCAGCACTGCCGGGGGCACCCACAGTGAAGGTCTTCTGCATAAATACACTGGAGGGGCATGAGACAGTACAGATAAAACAGCAAGAAAAAACCAGCAGATTTTAAGCTGAGAAGACCACTCTGACCACCTGCCCTCATCTCACACATTACACTGACCACGTAACATCGGCCCATGAAGCCTGTGACCTCTGGCTCTATTTCAGCAGTTTTCAGGCAGACCCCCCAGGCTGGATATAAAGCCTTTGTGCCACGAAACATCCACCCTTGGAAGAGCACCCCAGTGGTTAATGCCTTGGCTCAAATCAGATTCTACAGCAGGGTGGGAAATGAAGGAAGCAGGAGGAGTATTAAAGCCTCTTTTATGGAAAAGGTTAAGATCATGATGTGAAATATTCACAGTGGGTTTTTAAAAGGTGGTGGTGTCCATCAGTCCACTTTTTTTGTATTTAAGACCCAAGTCAATCCCCATACTTTAGGGTGGTATAAAGCTGCCACCTGGAGACATCTCACCAACTACAACAGTGAACAAATGACTTGCCTAGACAAAATGTCTCATTTGTAGACACTGAAGTTCATTTTTAAATGAACCATAGGAGCTGCTGATGCCACTTGTCACTGCCAGGGACACCAGGGACACACTCATATGCCAAAAATTTCTTTTAGCAATCCAAAATGGCAGTTGCAAGACAGCATGAGGTGAAGAGCTCTTCCCCACACTTTTTAGCAGTTGTGAGTGATGCTGAGGGGAGCGTAGTTACTCATTTGGATGTGTGAAGTGTTTACCTTCCTACAGCTGTGAGCTGACTATTTTTAATATACCCTTTGCTTTTCTTATTCCCTTGTGTTCTTCCTCCTGGCTGGTGACTGGCTTATCTCATTTGGAGTCATCAGGAAGACATCTCCATTCAGGATCCTACAGGTGCTGGCAGCTCCCTTGAACAAAGAACTCTTCAAACTTCAAATTACTTTTGCCACAATATTTATCATGAGAAATTTGATTTCCCTTCAGCTACCGTAGATGCAAAGAGAGAAACAAACTAGTAGGTGGAATATCTCATTTTGTATCCTGCAGGGAGACATGCCCTCACAGAGCTGTTCCGTCCAAGATCCACTCAGGAGTGTGTTTCTAATACAGACCTTATTGATTGAATTTTATTGGAATTTTCCAGGCAGCAGAATGGATCTGCTATTTATGCCTCTGGTTATTATTCTCAGCAAGTGACAGCCTGGACAGATTAGTAATTCTGGACAAATGTGGGCTGAGATAGATACACATATCATAAGGTGAAGTGTTCCATGTGTCTGGAAATAACACAAGGTCAGTTATTTGAATAAGCTACTTTTGCCCACCTATTCATATTAGTTCAACTCAGAGATGTCCTTCAGACTTTCAAGTTCCTTCTGTTTTTGGACTTGGTCCAGGGTGAGAGAAGTTAAACTCTAGCCAGGGGGGTATTGACCCAAGCCAGCGTTTGCAGCAGCCTTTCATTTCTCCACGATCTCCAGGCATATCTACAGGTATATTATTAAGCCATTATGTGCTGAGAACACAGGGCTGCAATTCTGCCCCTTTCCTGATGCAGTTGTAACGTCCTTATGATGTGGACTGGAAGCTGTATTTCCCTTCCCACGCTAATCCCAGCCTTGTTCAGAACAAGCCTGCACCTTTCTTTGCAGCAGCTCTGCAGGGATCTTCTTAGTTTGCAAGGCCAGTTCCTCCTCACTCCTGTTTCACCAAAGCTGTACTTGAGCAATCCCCACATGCTCTCTAGCAGGTCAGGACTGCAGGCACCCAGCTCGGTGGGGGCCAGGTGCTACCGAGGAAAACAGTGCCTTGGTCTCCACCAGGGAGTCTTTAGTCAAAGGAGGATTTTCTGGTGGCTTGAGCAGAGGTTCTGTCCAAAGTCATGGATCTGAGGACACTCAGCACAGCCTAAAAGGCCGAGGCCAGGAGCCGTGCAGGACCCTTGGCTCCCTGTGGTCCCCCAGACCTGCCCCCAGCCCAGGAGCAGCCCCGCCAAGCTCGGTGTCCCACCTGATGAGTATGATGACCGAGGGCGTCTGCGCCATGGCCCCGATCATGCTGCAGACACACATCACGCAGAGGAATGTCAGGAAGGCCTCTTCACAGCCAGGACTGGGGCATTTGCCAGGGACCACGGTGGCGTTGGCAGCAGGGAGCGAGGTGAGGCACGAACAGCCACTGAGGTTCTGCAGAAGAACACGGGGGGTCAGGAGAACGGAGAGCCAGGGTCCCCACCACCCTGTAACGAGGGCTTCCCAACAGCAGCCCAGGATCCTCTAACGGCCAATTAACCACCTCCTAAGTGCTGATTTGAGGGGGGTTTGGGAAGAACTTCAGAAGCGTGTCAGCTCTGATGCATGCTACCAGCAAGGGAAAGCTGACCCTTAGCTTGTTTCTTTTCTTCTGCTCCTTTCAAGTCTTTCCCATAAATGTCAGTGCAACAAAATTATTACCAAGTTATACCCCTTTGGAGGAGAATAAAGAAACGATCTGTGTCCCTGCGACAAGGAAGATCCCCAAATTATGGTTTTCATTACTTTCTTATTTACCTCCACCCTCTTGGCTGCTGCAATTAAACTGAAATACATTAACAGCAGGTAAATCTCTAGTCCTGCTCGTGGCTGTGGGTTCAGTGCCTGCTTCCAGCACCCTGAATCCCAGCTGAGAGCCACCCATGGTGGGTGCTGCGGCTCCCCAAGCTTGGCAGCACAGACACTGCTGGACTCAGTGCACTACAGGGCTAATAAATGACATCTGCTTCAGAGGGATTTGTGTTGAGCTAAAAGCTGGAGTCAGGCACAATAAACTTTATCAATATGTGATCAGAAGGAGGCTGAAACGACTGCATTTTTCTTGGATCTCTCCAGTGAGTGCAGGATGTAAAAAGAAGCTTTGTTTGCTAGTCACAGACTTAAGGATTTTTTTTTTTCCCCCCTCCTTATTTTCAGCTTGCTCTCCTGAACTTCTGAGTGGGGGATTCCAGTGTAATTAAGGCACATGATACTACCAAGAAATCCCTTACCGAATACAGAATGAAATGATCATAAATGATTCATGTCTTTCCTTCACAAGTCTACTGGGTTTGCAGGTCACATGTTTGTAAGAGGAGTAATGCCATAAAATAAAACATATTGAAAAACAGCTAAATCTCCTCCCCTTCCCCTCTACCACACGGAGGCAGAAATTCCTTTGCTTTTCTGCTGAGGTCCTCTTAGGACCATACAAAACCACACTTTCTGATTCAGCCTCTCCAGACATAAGGATCCACGGGGATGCTATTCCAGCCTTTTTGACACCAATCTCTTTATTCTGCATTGGAGTCAAGTGATTTTCTTCCAAATAAGTGCACAGAGGGCAAGTGAGACCGCAGTGCAGAACTCCAGGAGAGCTGGAGTAGACATGCAGATGCCTTTCTGGCTGGCAAGCAATAATTAACATAACAAATTCCTGTGCTGTGAGTTAGAAGCTGCCACCTGAAGGCTCTGAGATGGTGACAATTAGCACCACTGCAGTGGAGATTGCACGGAGACAGCAGAATCTGTAGTTGCTGGCTCTTACTGCAGTGCACTGCTAGCAGCCAGCCCAGCCACAGCCCTGTGGGCTTAACCCCACCTGAGTCCTG
>NW_008614626.1:0-14192 GCF_000691845.1 Merops nubicus | reverse complement strand
ATTCCTGCTCTGAAACACCCTGGGACAAAACTCCCCTCACTGCAAACACACCAAACTGCTTATGTCCTATAGGCTCTCATCAATGGAGAGACATTACCCGTTTCTGCCAACAGTGGGGCAGACTCTCCTCCCACTGCTATGATGTTTTACAACCCCTGAGGCAGGTCTCCACCTCCATTACCTGAAAATTTGCCCCATAATCTGCTTTTTTAACCATTTTACACCAAGGTGCTAGCCCAAAGCAGTGTGTGTAGTTTGTACCAACCCCATGTGCTTGCTTAGTGCTGCAACTCATCCCTACCTGGGAGATCTTTGATCTTTTATTACTGACACACTACACAACTCACAGACATCAAACAAGGAAACATCAAAGATGGTGAGCTTTACCTCTGTCCTGTGGAGAAGGAAATCTTTGCTACCTGTGCCAAACTGCTGTGGATTCCCTTGTCTGCAACCCCATGCTATCACAGCCTCCCACTGCCCAGCAGCTTGCACATCCAGATTTCCTCTGTGCACCTGAAGCTGCCCAGATGCAGAGTTTGCACTTTTAACAGCATCCCAAGTTTGGGGTGATTATCTATGCAAATTACTCATGGTTTTAACTATTCATTTTTCTACACCCAGGGAAGGGACCGGCTGGTACTTGAGATGTCAGCATGGTAATGCCAGGCTGGAATTCATGTGTCCCCAGCCAAAAGGGTGAGAAAAGCAATGGCACCAAACAGACAAGAAGCACAGTCAGAGGCTTTGTATGCAAGGGGCACTCCCAGGAATGGCTTGGAAGAGAAATTCCTGAGGGTGCCAGAGCTCTGCCTATCAGCACTGAGAACTCCTACGGCTTTCTGAACAGATGCACCTCTGCAAACAGCTCAGAGAAGAAATGAAAAGGAAAATGAAGAGAGAAGAAATGAAAAAGAAAAAAAAAAAACAGCTGAGCTACGTGTTGCTTTTAGAAATTGTTCACAGAGGAGAAGTGGAGAGAGGCAGTCAGAGATGTCCAATGCTGTAAAGTTAAATAAAGCATTCAAAGAATTTTATGTTCCAGTAAAACGTAACCCTTGGCTCATCCCAAGCATATAACATTCACAAGACCCTCTAGACATGTTATTACCTGGATTATGAGTTTAAAAACTGGTTTGGCAATTTGGCTTTGCCTCGGGGCCATCGCATGGCCAAACTGATTCATAATTCTTGATAATGCCCTTTCCAGAGGATGCTATTGCTTCACTAATTCCTGTTCAAAATGTTGCTGCAAAAACCTCCGCCAAACAAAGTGGTAAAAACAACCCCAAGATGATGATGGAAAGACAAAACCAGAAAGAATGAGTAAGAGAGTGGATGAGGGAGAGTGAAATTTTTGCTCAGAGGTTTGCTCTTGCAGAGCATGAGGTCAGGCAGCTGCAGCTGGAAGGGGCAGAGCTGAATTCACAATATGATGCTCCTTCCAGAAGAGGCAGGGCAAAGCTCTGCACTGCACGGTGAGGAGGCTGCTCCTGCACTCCAGCCACGGCCCACACTGGCTGCAGTGTTCTTAAGGGCTCAGAGAACTGTTGAGGCACTGCTCTGTGTGCCCTGTGCAAGATGGATTCTTGTCACAACGACCGTCTTGTTGCTCCAGGTGTTGACTTGTCTCTTAGCTGGAGGAGGAGAGGAGGAAGAGGGCAAGAGGTGACACTTCCATACGTGTCACACGCTTGTGGAGTCCCTCGTGGGGTTGCTGAAAGCATCCTGAAACTGTGCTATCTCAAAGGGATGCCTACAGCTCTGAGGCTGGAGTAGGATCTAAGAAGAGGTTTAAGCAAGATGAGCTCCCAGGTCATCTGGGCTGTGAGGCTGCACTTGCCAGCAGTGAGCTTACATCTCACCAGTACTCGCAGGGGGTTTGTCTTTAGGGCATAGAGGAAGGTTTGATGTCTCCTCAAAAAGGAAAGATGAAGCAGTGCAGGGATAATTGCATGTGGTGAGCACTGATGTCCCTGCAGCCACAAATGGTCCCTGTGACCAGGCTGATCTCACATGGGCTCCACACAGGCAGTGTGGTACTGGTCACCATGCCTGGTCTGGCCCCAGGCAGGGAGCCAGGACTGCAGGAACCCCACCAGCTCTGAGCCACAGGAGCAGCAGGCACTCGTTCTCAGCAGAACCCAGAAGACATTAGCATTTCAGCAGCAAAAAATGGAAAAGCAGGCTTTTCAGATATTGTTAAAAATTCTCCATATCTTCTTTACAAAGAGATAGTTTGGTCTTTAGGAGTTCTCTAAAGGAAATAAACTCTTAGATATGGAGAACTGAAAAATGCAGAATGTCTTTGGATGGAGTCTCTGCTCCCTTGACAACTGCTCCTGCCTCTGCTTCAGAGCAAAGCAGGGAAAGAGAGAGAAGCAAGAGGAGTGGAAGAAAAGCTTAAACAAAGGTGAATGAAACCAGGATTTGGTGGTTATGTCTAGGAAATAATTTCATAAAAAGAGCAACAGGAATAAGAACAAAAGGAATAGGCAGGGCAAATATAGGCAGGTGGAGAAGCAGGGAGATGAGGAACTGCAGAAGAAAAGAGAAGTGGTCCCACAGTCAGGACCAGTGAGGTCCCGTGGAGGGTTTGGGTTCTGCCAGTGGACAACAGTGCAGATCTCCTCTCATGTTCTTTGTTTCCATGCCAAGGAGCAAGGCCAGAGAAGGAGGATGGGCAATCATCTCACTCTGTTGGCCACCCCAGCAGGCTGCGGCTGGAGTCAGTGGGCATCCATGCAACGGAGTGAAAACCAACAGCAGCTCAGGTCACCCGAGGTATGAGGGGAGCTGTTGGGGGTGTGACCACTGCTGGCTGTAAATGAGCTACTCTACCACATAGACACCAACCTCACTCACTCATGCTCAACAGAATGGTTGGTAGAGGCAAGAGGTCCTGAGGAAAGCCCACTCACCGTGCTGCTGCAGCCAGCAAAGCAGGCAGATAAGTATGTGACCCCATCTGCCCCACAGACTGGAGTGAAGGAATCAGTTTGGCATTCACAGTTGTTATTGCAGGGGGAATATGGGTCCAGAGATGAGGTTGGAGTTGAGCTGTAAGAGAAACAGAAAGAGAAATCAGTGGCCAGTGTGATGGCATCAGCCAGTTTTTCCAATTGCTGCCACACAAAGATGGCTTTGATGGGGGGGTAGTAAAGGCAAACAAATTACAAAAAGCAGTGGGCAGGCTCTCTGGGTCCCAGCTTTAAGTAATCCAGGCTACAGCCTCTCCCTGGGGACAGAAATGCCACAGCCACTATCCCTCTGCAACAGGGAATCTAATGTGAGGCTTGGGCTGCCTCATCACCCCAAGGAGAAGCCCCAAAGGAATGCTGCCGAGATCACTTAGTATTTTTCTGGAACAGTAGCTGTGAGGAGCTGAGAGCCTGAAGTTGTCATCATCCAAAAAGCTGCCACTGCACACTGAGGAGCACCAGATAAGAATACACAGAATAACTCTCCTCAAGTCCTGTGAATGCTACAGGGCACAGCGTGCCTCATTTCTCCCAAAAAATGGGCCTGGAGCCACACATACTCTCTCTCCTCACCACGTCTGAAATTCCAGGCATCTAAAATTTGGTTCTACAGATTCCCCTCAGGCACTTAAATAAATCCACAAAGCAGAGCCTGCCCCTCACTGCCAGGAGAAACCAGACGGTGTGGTGGAGCCAAGGCTGCACTGGTGGCCACGAGGGCAAAATCAGGGCTGGCACCTTTGGGTTCAGTCTGACTGATTTTAGTAAAACTGTTGTCAGCTGCAGGTACTCAACATTCACAGTGATGAGTGGTATGAAACTATCCCACAGTAAGAGCCCTGTACAACATTGCCTTCTATATGCTTGCTCTATGTGGTTGTGTAAGAGCCAGGCTGCCTGTCGAGGACAACAACATTGGGTTCATGTTGGTAGGGCAGCATGAGACCCAGAGACTCTCCAGGGACTCACTTGTTTCCATAGGGAACAGTAACCCCTGCCACAGGTCCTGTGTCACAGCCCAGGAAGAGGAAAGACACGTAGCAAGCTGTGGACACCAGGTTCACCAGCATGGCCATCCGGATGGCTCCCAGGGCAGACAGGCTGAGCTTCTTCACCAAGAGGCCACCCAGGAAAATGCCCAGGCACGCACATGGGATTGCTGTCATCCCTGCAAGAGGAAAAACCCATTAGCAAGAAGTGTGAGTGAGGCTCAGTCAATCACAGCTTTTTACCTTCCAGCACAGAGATCTGGGCACTAGTGTGGGGAAACCTTGTAATGACCGACTGCTGGAGCAGCACCAAGCTGGGGGTTGCTCAAAAAGAGAGGAACAGATGCAAATGGGCAGGCTGCCTTGCACAGAAGAGCTGGGACCTTCCAGTTCTTGTCCATGTTGGAGGGAGATGCCAAAATTGCTGATATTGGTCCACTCTAACTTAAGCAGCATCACCTCCAATGGTTCCTGCAACAGCTGGCAGAGAAATGAAGTCAAGAATTTCCCGAGGTGTCTAGAGGGTTTGGGTGAGCCCTGCTTGGTACACTTCACAGCAGTCTGATCTTCAGAGGTGGGGCAATAGTCACATTTGAAAATGTGAAGCCTCCTTTAAAGAATCTTCTTAGACTGCAAGAGGCAAAATCTCTGCCAGCAGTGACTCACTTTCCAGGCACAGAAAGGCATTATCACACTAAGCCTGTCTGGTTCACTTTTATCCCTCTGCTGCCAGTTACACTTCAGACCTCACCTACTAAGCTTAGAAGTGCATCCAAGTCCTGGCATTGTGGACTCCCATAAATGCCCTGTGGGAGATCTGGTAGCAACTTCATTCAAATTAAATAAGCTGTTGTGAGGACAGTGGACGTATCCAAGTCTCCTTTCCCACTGCTAGGTCAGAAGTGGGATGTGCTCTGCCTCCCAGGTGACTCCCCCTCTGCTGACCATCCAGCTGTACTCACATGCTGGCTGGCCAAGCATCTCCCACCAAACAGCATGGTGGTTTTCCTTCCCCCAGTGGGTCAACGTGAAGTTGTTTTGCCCTTCTGTCAAATCCTGTTAAAATTCACCAGTGTTCCTGTGTTGCTGGGGGAGGCAAGATTGACTGCAGGGGATTGTTTCTTTTGGAAAACCAGGCCAAAGACAGAAGATGTCAATGAGTTCAGTGGGAAAACAACTGTCAGGAGAGCAGCTTGCAAGCTCCTTATTTTGATATTAAGATCCACCCATCTCACGATGTCCCAGTTTTTGACAGATCACTGCCAGCTGCCCATCTGGCGAGCTGTGGTTGCAGATCATCCAAGATCAACTTGCACATATCTTAATTGGGTGCTGCTGAAGGAAGGGTTGTCATAAACGAATCGCTGGGCCTGCCTGGGAGTAAGGAGCAGGAGAAAACAAATGAAGATCCTGCCTGTGCATCTGTGTCTTGGCAGGGAACAAATGAACATTGAGAAATATGTATATGGGAAAGAGGGAAGCATGGTCAGAGAGAAGGGGCATGTGAAAACCAGCCAAGTCCACTAGCTCTGGTATTTAAACTACTCGTTGCAATCCCTTCATTTCCAGTCCAAGGGGAAGGGAGGGACTAGCAGGAGAAAATGGGCTTCCTAACCCAAGTGGAGATAGGCTGGAGAACTATGAGATACTTAAACCATAAGATAAGCAGTTCCATGGGCAGCCCTGTCACTCAGCAAGCAACTGCAGTCTTGTGCAACCAAATATCCCAGTTTGGGTGGGATTTCTGCTGTACCTCAGGGCCATCACAGACTCTCATACCCTGGCTGTACCCTACCACTTCTCACACAGTGAGCTCATACAGAGGGGAAGCGATTGCAGAGAAGGAAAGATGCTGGAGGTCTGCTCTGGGCTCTGCAGCCAAGGCACAGCTGGAGCCCAGCCCTCCCACCCACTGGTGTTCTACTCAACATCTCCAGATGTTGGGCAAATCACGTTTGGGGCAGCCTAACCAAGACTGGTTGCAATTACCAGCCACACTGAACACTTTTAAATGCCTTTAGATGCGGGAGACTTGGTGGTCCCTGTGGTTACTCACCCAGGAGCTGGTTGGCAGATGAGGTGGTGAGGTTGAACTGCTGCTCCAGGTACTTGCCCAGGAAGGCGGCGAATCCGGCCACCACCGCGATCTCCATGCAGGCTGCCAGGATGATACAGGTGAAGACAGGGTTGGAGAGCAAGTGCTTAGTCACTTTGGGGATCACTAGAAGAAAGGGAAAAAGGGAGAGGTGTTTTTGTGCACGCTCTACTTGAGGACAAGCTCATTTCACATCAGGAGTAACTTTCTGCTCTGCGTGGACAAGCTGGTTGAAACGTGGCACCACTAGAACAAGATGAAACACCAAAATAGTGTCAGCTAAAGACTCAGATACCAGGAGGATGCAAAAACAAGTCACCTGTCATTAAGTTTATGTCTTACAGATTATTTTGAAATTTTGAAGGGTGAGTGCTTGCCAGCATTGCTCGTTTCCCTGCAGGGAAGTCAATCAAAGCTGAGTACTCTCTTCCTCCTCCTCCTTTTCCTACCTACTCTTCATGAACAACTCTGAGCCAGCCAATGGGTGCCTTGAGCACTGTACTCAGCACTGCACAAATTCTTGTGAGCTTTCAGACACCAGTCAACACGGCTGACACTTGGTCTTTCCTTCTGCCACCCAGAATTCCTTCATTTTCCTATTCCCACGTAACACTGCCTCGTTTACTGAGGGCACCTTTTTGCAGCACATCGGGGTGCAAGCTGAAATTCTCCTGCTTAGCCTGGGCCCACGGCCACCCTTAAGGGACCTCATGCCTGGGGTGGGCTTGTTAGCCTGTGTGTTCTCCTAACCCAGAGCTTCACCAGCCTCCCAGGCAGACCCTACCAGCCTTTGGTGGCTGCAGGGGTGGAAGAGGCCATGCTGAGCTATTCGCTGTGTGAGGTGCACACACACTTGTTTTAGTTCCACGATCCCTTGGCTCCTGCCTTCTGAATCAGCAGCATCCAGAGTCCTCTCCTCTGGGCCCATCTCTATTTCTGAGAAGCAGCCACGAGTTGCCTTACAAAGGGAAATCTGGCTAATGAATCAGATAGCACATTTTCTACTCCAGCGAACATTTTAATTATTGCCACGATAACATAGCTTGAAGAGGAGAGCATCCCAGTCCAGAAGAGAGCCTTGCTTTGTCTCAATACCTGATGACTAATTTCTCCCTGAACTAAATGTGAAAATCATTAAGTTTGAAAATTACCTTGCTGAAGTGTAGCGAAGCCTCAATGGACCCCTATTTGCATTTTGAAAATCCATCCCCCACATCCTCTGTGGTGTACCAGGGTCTGGGAGGTGACAGATTTTTCTGGTGTTGGCTTCTGTTTTCCCTTAGGGCTTTTTTTTGCTGGAAAATCTAATTGCACTGCCCTCAGCAAGTGAACGAACAGCTCTTTGTCAAGGCTCAGCTTGGGTCCCCTTGATTCTTCCTTGGGGATGGGGTGGGAAAGGATTATAATTAGGTTTGATCCAACCTTTCTGGAAGGGGCCCTTCCACAGTTTCTGCTCTCTTTATATCACAAATGTTTTTTCATGCTGTACAAAATTCTTACTTTCTGAGGATTTGCTGAGCATAATGAAGGTGCAGGAGGCATAGTATTTTTTAGTATAACAGAGAGAGGAAAAAAAATACTGCGAGGGAGGAAGGGAGGTGGGGAGACTGAGACACGGAGAGATCTCAGAAGCCACCTGCTGCCTCCTTCAGTTCTTTGGTGGCCACCTACAGAATTTCCCCTTCTTGCCATGAAAAGGAGGGAAAATGCAAAGGTGGACTTGTCAGTGCTGAGCTTGAAAAGCCATCTTTAAGGTATTAATGCCTGTTGTGCCTCTGGAGTTCAATTTGTTCGAGATTAATGGACTCCTTGAGATGTAGCTTTAGTGCCAATTCAAATACAAAGACGCAAAGGTCTACCCCTAACTTTATCCACCAAGCAACACCAATGACAGCCTGTCTTTTGCAGCAGGGAGTTAAAGAACGTGGACATTTATTTCTGAAGCTGGCAAGGCTGGAACCCAACTATCATGCATTGCCAAGGTCAAAATCCATCCTTTGTCCTTGGGGATGGACAGTAAAAAAATTTTGCAGAGTTAATGCACCATCTCACACAAGAGAGGAGACCCTTGTGACTGCCTTGCTTGGCAGTGCTGGGCTACGAGTCTCATCACTTCATCACTGCTTCTCCTCCCTCTGTGTTGAGGTGTGAACCTTCTGGGACAGACCCTGTTCTCCACCGCATGTTTGACCAGCATCTACTGCCACCACGCTCTGCACCAGCTGGAGGGTGTAACACCAAACCCAGTGCAAGGAGTGCAGAGCAACCCAGGCAGTGCTTGGCAGCCTCCACCATCTCCTCAGCCAGGGCCAGCTCCTTCCCCTTCACAATCTAAGGGAAATGACAAGAGGCTCCCCATAGAAACGAAATCCTTTCATCTCGCTACTGCCACCCGTTCAGATGAAGCATTTGACACCTGCTGCTGCCTTATCTGTCTCAGTCCGTGGGGTGAAATTCCTCTGGGAACAGGAGTAGAAGTCAGCAGTGAAGTTTAAAATCTCTCAGTGGACCAGAGTGACGTGCTTTCGGCTGCCTGGCATATGGTGCTGGGCACGAAAAGGGAATGGCAAATTTCTGATGGGGCAGCAGAGCCCTGGGGGCCACGACAGCTAAGCCTGGCACTTCTTCACCAGAGCTGACCCCCGCAGAAGTCATGAATGGCACGGAAAGACTCACCCTCCCACAGGCAGAAGGACCAGCTCATTTAACATCCTTATCCCCAGGCATCTAATAGGCTTCAGAAAGGACGTTTGAAAAGTGACTCTCACCACCCTGGCAAGATACGCTGAGAACAAGAAACCTCAGCCTCAGCTAACTACTGAAGCATTTAAAACTCAACTCTTCAGACCACTAATATGCGGCACTGGTCACAGGATCATCCATAGGTTGGAAGGTGTCCTGGTTTTGTGTAAAAAGGGGTTCAGGGCAGGACCCACACAGAACAGAACTATGTACTCACCTCCCCCCCCCTGAGAGAGAGAGAGACACTTTGGAAAAAAAAATGAAGTATATTGTTCAACAAGGAACAGAAAATGAAAAAGGGAGGTAAGGAAAATAATATATACAAAGATTTGGGGAAAAGTACAAAAAATAAAATCTACAAAACCCTCAGAAATGGTTCCAGGGTCCCACGGAGTGAAAGGACAACTTCCCTCTCCGAGCTCCAAGGCAGGAGTGAAATTAGAAACCACTCCCTGCCTCTTATCAGAGTGTGTGTGGGAAGGGGAGGGAATACAATGCTTCACCCCCACCCGGGGTCCTCCCAGTTGCTGGAAGGTCACGCCCCCATTCCAAGCCTCAAACCACAACAGAAGGGACCCAAGGGGACATCCCACAGCTCTCCAACACCCCTGCCAATCCTGATTTCCCACCTTTTAACACCTCCAGTAACACCTATGCCAAGGAATCGAGCATCTTCCATGTCTCCTGCTGTGGAGCCAGCTGTGGATGACAGGTCACGGGCTTGACAAGCAACACACTCATGTATACCAAGTAGCTTTGATTTGTCACTAAACATTGGGGAGTACCAGGGATAATTGGCAACCTCATTACATGAGGTTTAACTACTCTCTAGAAACGACAAACTATAATCATCATGTTGGTGCTTGAAATGAATTGTTTGGAACATTACAATCACCAAGGCCCCTTTTTCCAGTTGGAGCACCCTACAGAGACATGTTTTCAATTTGCAGTAAAGATGAGGAACACAGAAAGCAAAGTAATAAATCAGAGGGAGGTTTACAGCCCAGTCCACCTAGGAAAGTGTGGTGAAGGAAAGGTAAAGTGTAGCATTGAGCCAAAATATGACTTTCTAATAGCCACGTAGGCAGCAAGCCTCAGATCAGAGTGGAAAACAAAAGGCACAATCTCCATCTGCCTTGAGGAATAAGGGATGAAGGAAATAGTGCAGGCAGCAAGGAAAGAAAACCTGGAAAGCAGCAGCTCCTGTAAAAGAGAAGATGCAGCAAGACAAGAGGTGCTGCAGGGATCTTGGATGAGTTTAGTATGCTGTGTGGCCTTTGCAAAGTTAGGATCACAAGAGGTACAAAGGAAAAGGACAATATCCATGTCAGAGAGGCTTCTTGACAGACAGGTTTGAAGCAACAGTGGGTGCTCCCCACGGAATTCTCATGGATGGAAAGCAAGTCCTTCCAGTTTATCACCCTGCCTCCAGCAACCACCTCTGCTCAATTTCAGAGGGGGATGTACACCTCCTTCACCCAAATCCTGGAGGCCATGGCAAGGCACAGTATCCTTTTGAGATGGACATACTGCCTGACCTCAGGTGCTGTTCAGCTTCTGCCCCAAAGCATGCAGGCTGAAGGCCTTTCTGAATTAATCAAAGCTGCTAACAGGATGCTGGTTTGGAAAGAGTCAAGAAGAACCTGCCACCAAAGCCTGCATCCTCATGAAATCCAAGTCAAAGGGAAGTGGGAGACTGATGGGATCTGATGTGGGCCCTTCCACGATCAGCTGCCTCCCCCAAATCTACAATTAGGATTTCTCAGCAAGCTTTTTAGATGTTGGTAGGGAACCAAGAGCTCAATCCAAAAAGGCATTAAGGTCATGGTACCCATCTGGATCAGGGCCAAAGACTCACCACTATGGCCAAGAATGAAGGCACAGACAGAGCCCTCTCCAAAAGGTTGTCACCATGACTTGTTAGAGCTGTGAATTTAGAACTACTCATGCTAGCCATTAATCCTGCTCAATCCTACGACCTCCCACCGAGGACTCTCCATGTCCTAGGACCTCCCTGCACAGCTGGGAGCTGGCAGTGCTACGTGCCCGCTCCAAAGAGCACTTTTGGGGAGAGAAATCCAGAATTCAGAGCCACTCCCTCTCTAGGTATTCAGCAGATTGGTACCCAGGGCAGGAAGGAACCAAACAGAAGACAGGACAGCTGTCAGCTGTACATCCCAACTCTTCTACGCTCTTCACAACGAAGCTGGACAGAAACCAAAATGTTTCCAAATCTAGGGAATTTGCAGTTTTGAAATTCATTTAATTCTGCAGTGAGTTTTCTTTTAATTCTTTGTGAATGAGCGTCTCTCTCTCTCCAAACCTGGAGGATTCCATATCAATTTCAATCCTTTTAGGTTTTTCATCTCTCTCACTAGACAGACAGGCAGAACGTAATGAGTTTCTGGTTTAAATCGTTGCAAAACAAAATGCATTTAGAGCAGAATGTTTCAGGGGTGTAAGACATAAAGCCAAGGGAACATTCTGAAACCAAATTTCATCAGAACTAGCCACTCTGCTCAGTAAAAGTGACACTTCTGTATGAAAAAAAAATGAAAAAAAATTAATAAAATATTTCCAAGCACGTCCTGGAGCAGGTGGTGGGTTAGAGGCAACGTGTTAATGCCAAGTGGGAAGGCAGATGCTGGACAGACAGGAGCAGAGGGCACAGGTGCCCTGACACAACTGAGCATCATCTCCAGCCCTGAGTAGCAGGAAGGTCCCCCAGGCAGAGCAGAGGGAGGAGAGCAAAGCTGAGCCCTCAGGACAGCAAGGACTGCTGCAGCCCACGCCTGCACACCTTACACACGGGGAGTGCAGAGCTGGAACCACCCAGCCAGGCTGCCAGCACAGGGCAAAGAGCAGCAGCAGCATTTATCCCCCCTCTCCCTGCTACTAAGCCTTGTGCTCCCAGATGGATTTGTGGAGCTCAGCTGAAGTACCCACCAGGTAAAGCAGCACAGCATTCACACGCCCATTCAGCGAGGGGGGGACCTGCCAGGAGTGTCCCTGAGCCACCCGCCGCTCGGCAGCCTCCAACTGCCTCTTCACCTCCTGCCCTTCAGAGCCACACTCTTCATTTCCAGTTCCAAGCTCCTCTTAAGAATGCTGCTACTTCCCAATACTCTGAGCAGGCTGATCTTATGTTAGTCCTAGCTTTCCTGTGTGCTAAGGCTAGAGATGGGCAGGGAACCTCACCCAGCCCTACACTACACTGTTGATATACAGTGTGTCTGCATGACCCCTCCAGAGAAACAACTCTTCCTCCCCACAGTGTGCAGAAGAGATGGACAATCCTGCACCTCCATGCAGACCTGGACTTATGCTCAGCACACATCTGCCCAGGATTGAGCTGCAGAGACAACACTTGCTAAAAAGGAGTCTGAGTGATGACCACACGAACCCTGATGAGCTTCTCCACCCCCAACCCCACATCAGGTACATCCTCTGCTGTTCAGCGTCACACAAACCCCAAAGTCCATGACAGGACAGAAGACATGACTGGGCACACACGTATGTATTCTTAAGCCCTGTATACAATTACCAGTCCTTTTCATCCTAGGAAAAAGGCTGAAGAGTCTAACTTCCCCCAAAGGAAACTACACAATCCACAAGCAGATGAAGGGTACCAGGTCCTGCCATGGAACACAGACATATAGCTCAGCTGTTGGCAAAATAAGGTACATACACGGCCAGATCCAACCCATCACCTCAAGCACTGCTCATCAGGAATGAGTGAGGCACACTTGCCTTCCCCTGCAGCACATGTTTGAACATCTCCTCCAGGCAGGTACCAACACCACTCTTGACCACGTTCCAACAGTGACAGCAGCGACAAGGGACTTGAAAGGAGATGTCAGCTACCAACATTGTGTCATCTGTGCTAGCTTCAAAGGCATATCTAAAAAGGTCATTTGCTGTCTTATTTGATGTGATGTAAATTATATTTCAAAGTCTACCTACAAAGGGACTTCTGGAATACTGACTGATCCAAAACGGGGCTAGCTGCAAGGAGAAGGTGAATGTGGAAGACTGTGGTGCCTCCTGATGTAATCAATACTTTGAAGTGTATGGATTTGGCAGTTTAATTTTTCTACTTCAATGAGCAAGAGGTGCTCTAGGAACCTTGCCATGGCTCCCCCGTGTGCAAGAAACTCAGCTTGCTCAGCACCATCCTTGGGCAGAGCTGCTGCCCTTCTATGCAGCAGGGACATGCTGCATTCTTTCATTTTTCTGTATGGAGACTTACAAAAATTTCCAGTGCCCATTCCAAAAACTCAGTGGCCAGAAGCAGACGCTGTGAGGGGACCATGGCAAAAGCCACAGAATTGGCCAGAATCAGAATCCAGATGGATGTACCACAGGAAAAACTCATTCCTCAAACTTGAGAAAATCCTTGCGATGAGGATGAAAGGATGAAGAAATTTATTTTGCTGACAAATTTTCAAACAATTTATCCCTTTCCCTTTCTTTCACATTTTCTTATCAATTCCAAATTTCAAATCTTTGACCTTTCCTTAATGACCAACCATATTAACTATTCAAGGCATTTTTATATTTAAGAAAACACGTTTTTCCCCAAGGTCTCTTTTTCTTTCCTGGCCATACCTCATTCAACTCCCAATTAAGGGACCTGCACAGGGATTTTGTCCTCATTTATCTAAATGCATCAGGCAGTCATGACACCAGCTCTGCCACAGTGCCAGGCAGTGGGAAGCAACCACCAGAGCTACAGAACAACTCCCTCAGGTCAAGGATTTTCCAGTACAGCCTACAGAAAGGGTCTCTGCCCACACTCTCCCACATAATACTGGATCCTTAGGGGACCTTAATTTGAGCCAGGTCCACTTCTACCACTGCAGGACATGACGTGGGGTTTCCTGCTCTGATTTTACAAGCCACGCTCTGCCCTACCACTGCTGCTCTTCTGGGATGATATCTACCTCTTCCACATTCAAATTTACACAGGGGTGGTACTCAGCACTCGGGGGTTGCACTAAGCTGGAAGTTCTCAGTTTCTCTTAACCCCCCGTACTAGCTATTTTCTCTCTAGGGTTCCATTAAAGCCCCCAGTTTCTTTTAACCCCCGTTGCTGGCTGTTTTGGGAGGCAGAGGGGAGCAGGGCAGTAGGCTGGCGAGTTCATGAACTGCTCTGGCAACCGCGTTCCCCTTCACTCCTTTATCAACTCTCCAGGACCATCGCGCGTTTCTGAACGTGAAAAAAAAACCCACCCAACCCAAACCTTTCGAGCGGGACGAAGTCTCTCTTCAAAACGAGGCCAACGCCAGAGATAATCAGAAGCCAGTGAGTGAAATTCCAGCGTTCTGAGTGTTTTTTTTTGGGGGGAGGGGATGTTTTTGAGGAGCGGAGGTAGCCGGGGCCCG
>NW_008614625.1:0-4469 GCF_000691845.1 Merops nubicus | reverse complement strand
CCCAGCACCTCTCGGGGTGCAGCGCGGGCTCCCGCCGCGCGGCTCTGGGAAACTCCACCGCTGGGGGCCCGGCAGGGAGCTCGAGGGCTCTGTGCTTGGCACGCTCGCTCTCCGCCGTGGGAGCGCTCCCTGGGCAGGTGGAAAACGGGAAATCACAGGTTAAGCTCGATGCAGCCAAACCTTCTGGGTTTATAAATTCAAAAATTGTTTCTAATATTTTACGGTGTTTTTTTACACACAAAAAATGTCACGTGAAATTTATCCACTCACTAGAATAGAAATGATATATAGGAGGAGGTACTAAATTGCAAATTAAGCGTTTAGAGGGGTTTGTTATAGGACTTTTAACATGCTTTGATTTTTAAAGCTAGCCTACTGCAAATTGATCTACTTCCTAAGTGTTCACGAAAACACTGTGGCATCCTGGCATTTTGCTACCGTACAAAACGTGATCTTTTTATAATCACTGTGATAATCGTGCAACAGGAGATGTTTCGGAGACTTTTAAGAAACTATACTTAACTACAATTAAATACTGACTTTTCCTAAGTAAGAGCCTAATGTAGTTTTTAGTTTTCTTCACCCGCAAACTCCAAAACATACTTTAAGGAAGTTCTAATTTTTAACACCTGCTTTATGTATGTACTTGGAGGATTTCTTTACTATGGGGTACTATTATGCTTCCATGTCAATAACTTTTGAGAAGAAAAATCTATCTATCTATCTATCATTCTCCCTGTTGTTTCTGACTGCTTTATTTACGACGGCTAGTTCTAGCGTAGAAGCTCAGTTCATCAGTTTGTTCCATGCAAAATGACTAGTTGCTTTCAAATTTAACTCCGGGTAGTGTATGTGCTTTTTTTTGGTAGCAACTGTTACAGGAGTTGTAACTGCCTATCTAACTACAATATCTGAAAATTAAACAACTGTTCAACCAGTACTGGTTTGATTTTTGGAGGTGTTGCTGTAGCAGGCGCAGGGGTGAAGCTGCTGCCCGTGAGGCCGGGGTGCGGTGCTGGGGCGGCAGGCAGGTGTGGCACACGGGCTGGCATCGCGGGCTTCTCTGGGAGAGACGTGGTGAATGCTCAGGTGGGGCAGGATGACTGCAGCTCCAGGAGAGAACGGTGGGGATTTCACACCTGTCTGTCTTTGGCTAGCTGCTCTCCTGGGAAAAGAAACACCTTCTCTCCATTCTAGACACAATCTCAGTTCTAGATCAAGGGTTAAGTCCTGCTGCTTTGGCTGTGAGTAACCCTACTGCCTGCAGGAGCAGACGGTCTCAGCGAGTTAGGCTCCAGCCAGCAGCACTCGCTGAGCTGTCTCACCCCTGTACTTCTCCTTTTAATAAGCTGCTTGGATAGTGACACTCATTTTGAATTCCTCTTCTTACACTCCTTTGTATCGTGCCCTTGACATTCAAAGCATTATTGTGCACATTTTTCCAGAAGGAGCAACAGACTTTCAGTTTAAGAGCCCACTGGAGGGCACGTTGTGGTCTGTGTTGAACCCTTGCCCCAGGGCTGGGGGCAAGGCAGGCTGGGGATGGTGGTGGCAGGGTGGGTGCAGGCAGCCGGTCAGCCCGCAGCACCGTGAACCGTTCACTGAAGAAGCTGCACCAGTACATTCTATACAAGCCATTTATTTGAAATGCCAACTAGACGTAGGATAAAGTCAGTGTAACATGCTTCTCAGCAACAGTAGAAAAATAGAACCAGTGAAAACCTTTTTACAACTGTAATGGTACTCAAAAGAGAAATGTATTGTTTTACAATGCATCACACAAGACTAGAATTCAAGTTTGGAGGTACCTAAATAAAAATACTATTTTTTTTTAAAAAAACACTATGTACAATTGAAGCGTAAACAAGTTTTACAAAGTACTGGTTATGCAGGTTGTAATAAAAACGCTTGCATAGGACGAAGTCAGTTTAAGAAAGTTTTTCTGAGCCTTTAGCATTGAAGGCACTTGACTTTATACCAGTAACGACACCAGGACAAGAAACAAAACCTCATGCTGCCGAAGGCAGGGCTACCTTCTGGCAGTACAGGTAATTACAGAAACCCCCAATACCCTTCTACAGTTTATCCCTCAGCCGTCCCCTGCATTTGGCAGAGCTCGGCACCACCTCTACCACAGAAGCATATAATTACTAGAACAGTGCCCCAGACAGCTTGAGTTTTCTTTCCAAACTACAACAAAAAAACCCAGACCAAAAACCAACCCCCCGCCCCCCCAAAACCCCATCAAACCCAAACCAGAGACACCCGTAAGACACATTTGGGGCATTCCAGGACCAAAACCCAAGGCTTACAAGTACAGGAGGGCACAGCTTTAACCTTCAGAAATGAAACCCCTCAAGAACAGGAAAAATACACAAAACTGCCAATCAACACAGCAGTTATTAATATACTACTACAGTAACTCCATGGAACAACAAAACATTCCAAAGGAAGAATCTCTTTTGGGAATTAAGTTATTTATCCATATATTAAGGAAAAGAGGAGGGAGTCAGGGAAAGGGGATTAAGAAGTTTTTGCATGTTGCTCACTAAATGAAAGCCTGAGCTCTCTCTTCATCAGGACAAGGAGCACAAGTCTTCCCCATTCACAAAAAAGTCCATACCTCTATCCTCAAGGAAAATACAGTCAGTAATGTGTTATCTCCATCAAATTTACAGGAGGAAAAGATGTTAATTTCCAGCTTAATCAGAAAGTGCTTCATGTAAACAAGGAGCTTCTGCACCAAAGTTTCAGTAGACAGAGAACAACAACAATTAGCAGGTAGCACAGATAACGTGTGTTCTGCGAGTGAGCTGGGGTACGAGCATGATCTCCTGAACACAGCCTCACGAGAGACCATCTCCTCCCTCCCTCTGCACAGCCAACTGAGCAGGGAAGCCTGGGCTGGACTACAAAAATAGAGCTCTGGTAATTTGACAGATCCTCCTTCTCCAGTTAAAGCAGCTGCCGTTAGCTGCTATCTTCTGCCCAACTATATATACACAAGTGAAAATAGATTGTCTACATGGCCTGATTGTCTCTGTGGCCTCAGAAGGACTTGCCTTTTATTTTGTACCTACTTTCAAACACTTTTTAATACTGCTCAGCTCCTGAGACTTCAGAAGCAATTTTGCATTCTAAAATGGAGACATGTCCCCCATAGAGACCTTCTCACCAGCTTATTCCAAAGCCAAAGCATTTCATGACTTCCTTTAAGCCATAATCTCAAAAACTTCAGTCTTCTTCAGCCACATCCCCACAAGTTTCAAGCTTAAAAGTTACCTCTAGATTTCAGCCCCATCTCTGTCCAGGCACACGGTGCCACATCAAAACAATGGCAACTAGAATAGTTTTCTCCAAGGACATCTATCAATTTTCAGTCAAAATAAATTATTCAGAATAGCAAGTCTTCTGAGGACAGCTAATGACTTTTTAGTAACTAAGCTACCAACGTACACCTGATGCAAGCGCAGGGAGCGGCAGGAGTTTGTGTGTGAGGGAAGTGAAAGCTGCTGCTGCTGGTGAGCAGGAGACCCAAGCGCCGGCCCAGCGCCATGCAGGCAGACAGCACTGTGCTCAGATCTGCAGAACACACCCAGCGAGCCTCGGGCCCTGACCTGCAGCAGCACCAGCCCCCCACCGGCACCTGCTTGCCTGTCACAACGTCCTACACGGCACTCCTATGCAAATTCTGCACACTGGTGGTGAGGCCAGGACCACCCAGTGTCTTGGCTGTGGTCAACAAAAGCCAAACAAAACACAGCAGATTAAAAAGGCTGAAAGAGGAAAAAAAACTACCAACAACAAAAATATCCAAGACAAACCCCACATGTCCCCTCACCCAAAAGACACACGACCTGGGCAGTTCAGCTGTTTCTCCTCTGATCCTACACCATGCCTTCCATGGCTGCATCTCAAAGAGAGCTTTCACAGAAGCAGGAGGCCTACAGAAGTGTATGCAGGAGACGTTAGGATTCAGTAGGTTTAACACCCATACCTTTAACAGAGGATGCAGAGAAGGCAGAGCTGCTGAATGCCACCTTTGCTACCGTCTTTAACCCTGAGGCCAGCCCTTGTGAACTCCAGACCCTAGACGTAGGAGAGAAAGCCTGGAGGAGGGAAGACTCTCTGCTAGTCAGTGAAGATTGTGTTAGTGATCAGTTAAGGAAATTGAATATACCTAAGTCTATGGGGCCTGATGAGATGCACACAAGAGTATTGAGAGAACTGGCTGATGTTGTCTCTCTACCCCTCTCCATCATTTTCACTAGATCGTGGCAAATGGGAGAGGTACCCAAGGACTGGAGGAAAGCCAATTTCACTCCAGTCTTCAAAAAGGGCAAGAAAGAAGATCCAGGAAATTACAGACCAGTCAGCCCTATCTCCATACCTGGAAACATGATGGAATGGATAATTCTGGTGGCACATGGAAGAGAATAAGTTTCTCAGGACTAGTCAGCATAGATTTA